>NC_028351.1:34894664-35061132 GCF_000741045.1 Vigna radiata var. radiata
TCTTTGAAGAGCAAATGGTGTAGAACTCCTCCAAGTGTCTGTGTGGGCATTCACCTGCAAAACCATGAAACTTAGGCAGCAAATGTATCAGTCCAGAGGTGAGAACGCAATGAACATCATCCTCATTAAGTGAAGCTTGCTCCCTAGGAGCACTCTCAGGAGTTGGAAGCTGAGTCATATTGTTCTCAACATAGAAATCAGCAGAATATGCATGAGAAGCAATATCAGAGTCAGATGCAGAAGGAGAATCATAATCAAAGACACAGGCAGAAGAAACAGTATTCACAAAATCAAAGTAGGTAGACATGTAGAAGGAAGGGGGAAAAAAAGAATGCAATGAAAATATGCAACTAAAGCTACCTAAATGCAACACACATGACACGACATACAAAACGAAACAACACACTCACAACACGAGACAAAACACAACACATACTCACACAACAAAAGACCTAAAACCGAACCGTTGGTCCCCGGCAATGGCGCCAAAATTTGATGGGTGTCGCAGCCCATACAAATTTAATTGCATATTAGAAATGCAGTATAGACTAGAAAGTGACTCCTAGGTCGTCTCTCAAGGACCAAACTGTGGTTCGAGAATTAGGTCTAACACGAAGGGGGGGTTTAAAAATGTTTGAGACGAGAATTAAGCTCAATTAAAATGCATGGAAATTAAACACAACCGAATAAGATAGAAAACATTAAGGTAAAATAAATTGNTAATCCTAACACTNCAATAGACAAATATCNAAACATAATTAAAATTATTAAGATGCAACACTAAATTAGGAAAATGACAAACAACTCAAGATGCAATGTAAAACATTTTAAAACTAAATAAAATAAGCAAACACAATTTCCTACCAACTCACGTGACATGTGCATCTACCAAAATGTAACAAAATAATGTTCCCAATTTCTAGAAGCAAGGTTTAATGAATTCTCTTCTCCCATGGACACTANCGTGTGCACACCTATGCTGAATGCTTAAATAAAAAAAAAAATTACTTTCCAAATGTTCAAATGCAAGAGAATCTCCTAAAAATAAAAAAAAAATTACTTTCCAAATGTTCAAATGCAAGAGAATCTCCTAAAAATAAGTGGTGGTCGTTGCTAGCCGTGACACCAATGCTCCTATCATCACAAGTTAATCTACTCTTCAATCACAAAGGTAAATTGGTGTCGCAAAGCAAAGGACATCAGCCACCTCACAACATGCTAATCCCAAGGCAATTGAAAAGGTTCAAATAGAATGAAGTCAACAATTCTCTAGCACAATATCCGTGGCCCACAACATAAAACCGTGTGCTTCTCTTCTCCAAGCAAAAAGAAACAATTAAATGAAACTCTCACAATGAAACNNGTGCCTCATTCTTAACAGCCAAGGGGACCCACTTTCTTTCACAACTGGAAACTAAATGCTATGCTATTGAGTCTTCCAAAGCTAGACAATACAATGAAAANAAATTCAAATGGNCTTTTCTTCTAGCCGTGATTCACTCACCTTCTCCCATCAACTCACTTCTTTCATTCACAAAATAAATAAAGAAAAGNTATCTATACCTCTGCAACCCGTCCCATCACCTAATACTCCACCTAATCTACTTTTCATTTCATTCAAGTAAAAGAAAGCAAAAGAAATGCTACATCCTTGCAGCAGAACCGAGAGCTACCCCATTAAATCAATTAAACTAAATCTAGCTGCACTGAAACTACCAAACGTTCCATCACATCTATTCCTACCTAATCCATTTCTCATTTCATGAGAGCAAAAGAAAGGTTAACCATCCATTGCACCAGGAACGAATGAGTCAACTAGAAGGGANTTGGATTTTGCTTCCCAATAAACATCAAGAGNCGTCATCTTGCATCACTTCTACTATAAAATAGTGTAAACATTCAAGCATGGAAACAATAAAATGCTTTAATAAAAGGTGTATAAAAACCCAAAAATAAAATAAGTAAGTGTGCTTCTCATTACGTGAAAACCCACGTCCACTACTTTTCATCCGAATTCCATCACTGCAAACATGATTTTTAAAAGAAAGATGNTGCCCTTAAAACCCAGAATCCCGAGAGTGAAGAAGGTGTGTCCCCGAGTGTGACGGCTGCCTCCTCTTGCTAAGGCCAAGTGTCTCAAAAATAATGAGGTGGGGTCCACCCCAAAACCCTAGGTGCCATGTGTTCATTTTTACAATTGGGCTTAAGCTATTCTACCAAAATTAGCCCACAATGNAAATAGTTTGTCTAAAAACTTTAAACAATTAAATTTACAATGTAACTAAATTTAAAATGACTAATTTGGGAGTCTTGAATTATTTTGTCTCCTCTCAATGCTCAAAATATATCTCCAAAATTTTCCCTGCAATTAAAAGTGCAATTAATTAGCTCAGAAAATTCAAATTAACTAAAATAAGAATTTCGATCAAATTAAGCATAATTAGGAAAAACGGGAAAATACCGGACATTTAAGCACAATTCCCTGATTAATTCTAGCACAATAAACTAAGTGAAGTCGATAAAATATCGACTCATCAAGAAGTTCAAGGAACCATCAACATTCGCATAGTCATAAATCCTTCTATATTGGTCTTTGAAAGACCCATCAACATGGTCTGAAGCAATGGCCTTTGCCCTATAAGCCATACATCTATATACACCTACATTCCATTTTCTACTTATCTTCTCCCGAATTTCCACTTCCTTTACTTGGGGATTTTCTCTAACAGTTTTTTCCAATCTCTTACTGAGCCATTTTGCATTAAGCAATCTTAATTTGTGCTCTCTACTACATATGTGATTGTCAACAATAGTCCTCAATTGCCATGTATGAATAGCTTCCATATAGCACAATATGCCATCCAGGGGCACTCTCCTTTAGCACCCATACATTTTAGCCTACATCTCTTCTTATCATTTTTAAGATATTTAATATTTCTACCATTTTCTATTGAATATGTTTTGATGGCATCCACAAAATCTTGCTTGTTAGCAAAATAGGTTCCCACATCCCATTTATAATCTAACATTGTCTTAGGCATGGAAAATGTTTCAAACTTCCCATACCCTTCCTCTTCATCATCTTGCCCATCACTTTCTGCTCCACTGTCTAATTCATCAGATTTCCATTCGTCATCAGACAACCCTCTGTCAAGATCACAACTTATTCCATCATCAAGATCACTATCATCAGATTGCACATCAACTTGGACATTACCAAACCAATCTGCAACTTCATCTCCTACATCCTCTTCTAAATCACATTGAACATTAACATCAACCAGACCATCCATACACTCATAATTAACCTCGTCATTCCCAGCATCATCTTCTCCACTAGAAGTCCAGCTACGAACATCAGCAGCATCCTCTTCAACCTCACCCACAGCAACCTTTGTTTCAATGTGACCTTCAACAACATCATCAGCCTAAACTCTTTCTTCTCCATCAACAACATTTTCAGTTATTTTATCACCTTCATTACCAGCAACCTCACCTTCCTCTTCACATACCCCCTCAACCATACCCCCACCTTCCTCTTCACGTTCACCCTCAACCAAACCCAGACCTTCCTGTTCACATTCACCCTCAACCATACCCCCACCTTCCTCTTCACGTTCACCCTCAACCAAACCCAGACCTTCCTGTTCACATTCACCCTCAACCATACCCCCACCTTCCTCTTCACGTTCACCCTCAACCAAACCCAGACCTTCCTGTTCACATTCACCCTCAACCATACCCCCACCTTCCTTTTCATGTTCAGCCTCAACCATACCCTCACCTTGCTCTTCAACTGTATTTTGAGGAACATATTCTAACATATGTATTATGTCAGGTTTAGACACTTTATGAACCACAAATAGATGCATTTGCCCATTAAGCCTAGCTAAGGTTATCATCTGCATGGCTCCTACGTCATCCAACAAAGGCTCCAACCTATTTTCTAACACAGAACAACCACCTATAGAGTACCACAACTCCTTAAACTCATTGTAACCTAACCCTTTTACTACACTTACTACCAAGAAATAGCTCCAAAGGTCTGGGTCAAACGAATAAGTTGTACTCTCACCCTTATAGATAAGTTTCCCTTCATTTACAAAGTTTCCACCGTGGTGGAAAACAACTTCAAAATTTTCTTCCATGACGTAAAAACAAAACTTATATTTTAACCTATAAAGTAATAAGGACCACAGCAAAAAGTATTAACAATAGAGGCAAACCAGAACCTAATGAAAAAGACAATTACACAACAACACTTTAATAATGGGGGACCACATGCATTTCGAAAAGGAAACATTATACAACATGCAACAGTGTCGGACAACCATAAAAGGACAATGAAAAGCGCATTTACTAACCTTTTGCCACAAACACTTTCACTACGAACAATTTCGCCACTGTCTTCCACGTGCTTCACCGACAACCGCTTCTCTAAGTCACCAAAATACCATCGATTAATCACTCAGAAATGTTGAAACGAAACCTATTTACTCACCAACTATACCAAATACCAACGTTATATCCAATTGTCCCCCAAATTCCAACCAGAAAGCAAACCCTCGAAAGAACCCTATTTTCCCTCTTATCCCCAATTATCCCCAATGACACACCCAAGTCAGGTTGCTCACCACTAATCACTTTTTCTTTTTAGTAAAAACGTTGCGTTTTGAATTTAAATTATAAATTTTAAATATTAAAAATTAAGCACAGTCAGGTAAGATGACCATAATCTGCCACGTCCAAAGCACTTAACCCTGTCACCAACCCACATGTCAATTTTCTTAACACCGTTCAGCCAACTTCACGGCAAGCCTTCAATTGATTCAAATTTACATAATCAGGGACCAAATCGATACTTTTGAAAATACGCGGACCAAATTGAGACAATCATGCATAAATAGGGATGTCGGAGATGATTAAACCTATATATTTTCAATTAATATTTATTTAAATCAATTATATTAATTCACATATTCATATGAATTTTGTTTAGTTTTATCATATTATTATGTTGAATAGATTTAGAGTCCAAAAAACTTTTTTTAACTGTTTTCACCCATTCGATAGCTAATATTCTCAGTATTTTTTTTCAGTTTATGTTAAATTAATTTAAATCTAATCCAATTTTAAAAAATATGTCATTTTTAAAAATTAATATTAATATCTATATTAGAAATATATAACTATATTATATTTTCAAGATATTATAATATAATAATTGTTTATATAATATATAAAATATTATCATGCATAATTTATTATCAAAGCTTTATAAGATTTTATGATATAATAGTTGATTTATATAATATTTTTAAAATATATTTTTTTATTATTCAAGTAACACAATTTGTTTAATATATATATTTTATTTTTGGTTTAGTAGTTTATAAATACAACATCCACTATAGAAAATACATATTTAATTGTTTGTCGAATTCTTTTATTCACTGTTATATTCATATATTATATAAAGATTCATTAAACTCTTGATAACTTTAAGTGTTAAAAGTCATTATTATTACAAATAGATTCTTCCTTTACATATAATTATTACTCTATGACTTCTCACTACATTGGGAATAGATATACTCATATTGTTCTCATTCACTAGTACAATTTTTTGAAAGTGACAATAGATTATTTTAGTAAATGGATAAAACCATAGGCTTTATCAACTATCACTACACAATAACTGCAAAAGTTTTTTTGGAAAAATATTATATGCAGGCACAGATTACCCTATTGTCGTCCTTAATGGCAGATAATTTATTAACAAAGACTTTGAACAATTTTAAAATTCAGATAAGCTTTTTGATATTCATAAGGAAAATGATATATGAATAACAGTTTGGATAACTGCAAAGGTGTCTAGATTTGATTCGTCCACGTGGAAATTAAAAATAAAATGAAATGTTGATGTGGTGGAAGAGAAAAAGTGATAAATTTTGAATTTTGAATCTGAAATTAATTCACAAACTTTCAAGAGAGTTCGAACCCCATCTGAACTTTCCAGAGTGCTCGCGAACGTCGTGTCAGCACCATCGGCTAGTCACCGTCTCGTAGTCATCATCACCGGAGAGCCACGGTTCATCGGAAGAGGTGTCTTCCCTCCACCCAGTCACCCAGTCCCGACATAGTTCCACTCACGATCGTCCCACCATCGTCGCATAGTTGCGGTGCTAACAACCCACCACCATCGCTGGAGAGCCACCGTCCATCGGAAGAGGCGTCTTCCCTCCACCCACCGACCCACCCAGTCGCGCCTCATTGCCGGCGTAAATCCATTCGTCCGCCGCGGTGTTCTCTCCTCCCAGCCCACCATGCCATCGTCGTTGGAGGACGAAATATACACATTTTCTTCGATCCTCCCAACCTCCCAATACCATCCTAGTGTCGCCGGAGTGTCGCCGGAGCTTCATTGCAGTGCCGCCGGAGTACCTTTATAAAAAGGTATTTTCTTAACTTTTTTCCTCAAGTAGATGATGAATAATTGTGTCTTGCTTTTTCTGTAGAATTTTTTGCAATTGTGGTTTTGTTTCAATGCCTGTGATTTGAGTTAGGAGTATGAATAATTAAGTTGGCTTAGTGAGTGAGGTAAATAGACGAGGAATTTGTATAGGTTTTAATTGTAGGTTAAACACAAGGTGGCACTGCAGATTTACAATTGTAGGTTTTAATTGTATATATGATTTTAATTATTCAAATCATATATAAAAAGTTTCAGGTGGATTGCAGAAGCCCTGAATAATCAGTCTATAAATTTTTCTTTGTCTTCATAATCGGTGATTAGTGCATTGCCACTTGTATATTCTTTCAAGATATGTCTTTCATATAACTATTATTACCTCTAAGTTGTTCCTAATCATTATTCGTTTACCTTGTGTTTAATCTACAATTAAAACCTATATTAATTCCTCATCTATTTACCTCACTCACTAAACCAACTTAATTATTCATACTCCTAACTCAAATCACAGGCATTGAAACAAAACCAAAACCACAAAATAAAATTGCAAAAATTCTACAGAGAAAGCAAGACACAATTATTCATCATTTACCTGAGGAAAAAAGTTGAGAAAATACCTTTTTATCAAGGTACTCCGGCGACACTCCGGCAACACTAGGACGGTACTGGGAGGTTGGGAGGATCGAATAAAATGTGTATATTTCGTCCTCCAACGGTGGCGGCACGGTGGGCTGGGAGGAGAGAAGATGGACGAACAACGTCTAGGGTTTGCCCTTTTTATGCCGGCAATGAGGTGCGACTGCGGCGGGAGTGGGTGGGTCAATGGGTGGAGGGAAGACACCTCTTCCGATGGACAATGGCTCTCTGGTGACGGTGGTGGGTCGTTAGCACGACAACTACGTGACGGTAGTCGGACGATCGCGAGCGAAACTACGTCGGGACTGGGTGGTTGGGTGGAGGGAAGACACCTCTTCCGATGAACGGTGGCTCTCCGGCGACAGTGACTACGAGACGGTGACTACGAGACGGTGACTAGCCGACGGTGTTGTCACGACGTTCACGAGCATTCTAGAAAGTTCAGATGGGGCTCGAGCTCTCTCAAAAGTTTGAGAATGAATTTCAAATTCAAAATTTACCACTTTGCCACCACGTTAGCATTTCATTTTACTTTTAATTTCCACGTGGACGAATCAAATTTAGACACTTGTACCATGTCTAAATGTTGTCCAAAACTGTTGTTCATATATCATTTTCCTATTCATAATGATAATAACTTATGAATTGATCTCGACCTTATATATGAGTTATGGAAAGAAACTCAGGTAAGAGAAGAAGCTATAATAATCAAGCAATGCAACGCTACAATACACGCATAAGAGAAAACATGTCTTTCACAAAAGAGATCTAATTTTACACAAACTTGGTGATGCAAGAAAATACAAGCATGGAAGCAAATTGACCCCAAACTGGGATAACCTCTATTGCAGAGGGGATTCACTCCATAATAAAGCATATGAAGTTGAGAACTTAGTGACAAATTGTTGTTGAGGACATGGAATGAACCACATCCAAAAATTTACTTCGATAATATGATCAAACTTGGATAACAACATATTCACAAGCTAATAGTGAATTGAAATACATCTGATAACTACTTAAAAGCGTCTAAAGTGCAACATAAGCTCAAATGGAAACATATATGAGTACAAAAGCGTTTAGGATTAAAAAACATCCGAGAATTTAAAAATATTCGAGTACCAAAGCGTTTAAAAGTGCTCAATATTGAAAAATGTTTGAGGATTGAAAGATATTTTAAGTATCAAACGTTTAAAAGCACTAAATATTGAAACATATATGAATACCAAAATGTCTAAAAGGCTAAGGATCGAAAAGTATTCAAAGATCAAAAGATTTGAGTACCAAAGCATATAAAAAAATAAAGATTAAAAGATATATGAGAATTAAAAGATACCTAAATACTAAAATTTCTAAGAAAGATATTCAAGTACCAAAACTTTTAAAAGCACTAAAGATTGAATAACATCAAAAGATTGGAAGATATCCGAGAGCATAAACGTCTTGTATAATTGACAAGATTAACACATATAATACACGTTTTGTACCTTAAGATCCAAAAATACAATTATTAAGCTATATAACTTCTATACCGTTATAAAGTTTCACATACCTTGGACATAAATAAAACGTTATAGTATATATTCAACCTTCATTTTAATCATGGTAACGGTGAATCACAATCCAATATCTTTATACAGTTTAAAAATGAAATCACTTATTAAAGTAACACCCTTATTGCAACGGTTCCTAATAAAGAGGGCGTTTGAGTGAGTAATGATCATGATTCATGAAAACTTACACAAAGCATGCTTCAAAAGAAAAGTAGTATCCATGCCGCTTATCTTTTACTCTAAACGCGATGCAGGCATGACAACATGTTGAATTACAACTGGTTATTCCTCAACTACAATTCTTACTAGTATCAATTATACAAACACGGCTTCATGTGAATATGTTGTGATCTTCAAAAGGCAGTCATTAGAACCGCCAATGTCCCTGCATCTGTCTGGTACATATCTCTATTGAAGCACTGAATATAAATCAAAGCTAACCGGCCACTCAACAGCCAATAAGGTTGAAAAATGTTGAGGGTAATAGATATCAGGTCTTGAACTTCTGTGTGAATTTTTGAGTGATTTTCTCAACCCCTTCTCTACAATCACCAGCAACACGCTTTGCACCTTCTTTGATACCAAATCCAACTTCAATAGCACTTTGTTGCAACTCACTGGCTGACTTACCTACCTTTGATATGGAAGCTTCTCCAAATTCTTCAGCTTGTTTTCCTGTTCTGGATGCCCATTCCCTCAATTTTGATATAAATTGGGAGACCAGGTGAATGATTTTGTCAAGTATGTCTCTAGATTTTCCTCTGATATCTGATGCCATTAGTTTGAGCTTGTCCAATAAGTTCTCGGCCCTGTCGACTGTTCCTTGAACCGAAATCTGCTCTGAGGCATTGAGCCATGTAACTCCAGCGGAGGCCTCCTTGCGGAGGTCATCGTCAACTACCACTTTGATCCCATGCCTCTCCCAACGATCTCTAGCCTCCTCTAAGGCTATTGCTTGCTCTCTCACTCGTTTGGCCTCATCCTCTGCCCAAGCCCTGAATCCAAGAATTAACATAACCATTTATTCAGATGGTAATTGGGTAACAACTATCGTTTTATACAAAAAATGAGTTTATCTGAGCCGTTTCATTTCACTACAATAAACAATTGCCAATAAGGCATTTGTCTCACTGGACTAAATATACTGGTAGTGCTAGTAAAATTTCACAAATTCAAGCACATCTATGTTAATTCCGTAAAGCAAATATAAATAGTTGCTAGAGAAAATTACAGTCGCACAAAGGAATGCAGTGTCAGAAAGGAGGGAATGTACGGTGATCATTCGTCTAATTAGTGAATCAGCATAAGTAAGTTGTGTAATTAGTTTTAGTTGGGTTAAAATATATTTCTGATCCCTTCAGGTGCCACTCATTTTCGATTTGGTATTGTACAAAATATGCTCCAGTTTAGTCCATGTAAAGTATACATTAAGGCTGAATAAGAGCAACAACCTATAAGAGGAAAGGTGATGAGAAACAGAAAGGGAACCATTTTGATATTCAGTTTATGAAGTTATTGACACCATATTTAAGAAAGAAGAGAGGGAGAATGATAAGTCATGGGTCACCACAAAATACCATGATAAGATCAAACAGTATAACTATTTTCAATTTAGTCCTTGCTACATGCTACTGCTACATAACCAACATTTTGGAATTTATAATATACACAGCAGCCATTTTCAATTTTATCTCTATGCTGCACAGTAACTCCATACAAAACTTCTAGTCTTAGAAGAAGTTCTACAAATGGCAAGAAAAAAAATTGAGAGCAATTACTCCGTAGAAATTAAATAAAACATTTTCACAAAGCAATTGAAGTTTCATACTTCATTATGACAGTTTCATACAAATATTGAAGTGTGACATATAGGTACCAAAAATTATATATTTGAATCTTTAATGTGCGTACTTCATTAATTCATCATGAACAATAATGGGCCAAGCATATCAAAGTAACAATCGCAGTTGCTTCCTGTAATCTATTAGCTCATTGGCTTGATTTTCTTATTTTTGAAAAGAACATAGAAGAATCTATCAGATTTCATTTTAACATGTTACCTCTATAGGTGGGATTTAAGTCCCTTCAATGTGACTTGATACACGAGATGGAGAGTAATTGCTTAATTAATCCTAGCCCAAGGCAAAAATAAAAGGAAAATAAAATACATTTGTCACTGCTTCTCACCAATCCTATCTACTTTCACCAATCCTACAAAGCTAAAATTGAAAGCTGGTATAACATATTTAGTTGCCCATAAAAGTTTCATGATTTTACCTGGCCATAGACAGGGCTTTACGTTCTACCTCTAGCTCATATTGTAAACGAGCAATCTCCTTGTTTTCAACTTCTGCTTGTTCCCGGAGTTTGTTAATCCTCTCTTTTTCATGTGCTATTTCTACCTTGTCATTCATAAGGATTTGTAATTGATCCTCAACCTCATGCCTTAACTTTGAAAAAACCTCCATTTCTGAGTCAATAGCAGCACGCTCCTTTGTCAATGCAAGGTTATCCTCTTCTCTCTCAGCTCTTAACCTTTCTAACTCGAGTCTTGCCTGCTCAGCCATTTTTTCAACAGCATTGATCTTTTCCCTCTCTAATAAAAGCTCCTGCTCAAAACTTGCATTGATATCCTTCTCTACCTGAGCTACTAAAGCACTATGAGCAGCAACAGCATTTTCAGCAATAGATTCTGCTTCGATGCGTGCAAGCTCTTCACTAACTATTTCAGAAGCTTCTCCAGTAGCTAGAGCCATAGCTGCTTGAGCTTTTGTAACTGGCTTATCTGGCTGGAACAATCTTGTATAACCTGAAATATCACAGCCCCAAAAATACAAGAATATCGAAAATTAAAAACCAAAAACAGATTAGAAATAACTGGGAAAAAAGAAACAGTAAATAAATTATATGAAAGTGAATCAAAATTCACAATCAAGCATATGATTAAGCATATTTTTACCAAAAGCAAGAGCTATTATTCCATGCTCGCCAGCAGATAGATCAGCTACTAGGGCAGGGCATGCATTAGGATGTATCTTATCAGTGTCCAGAAAACCAGAAAGTTGGTACAGTGTCTGTTCATCAGTCAAGGAATTAGAACAACACATTCATTATTTCAATTAAGTTGGAATTAAGAAGATAGCTTAAACATATCAGACAGAGAAACAAGTTGAGCAACCTTTCTGTCAGCTTCTGGAAGCTGTCTTTTCTCCAGGGCCATTTTCCAACTGACAAGATCTTGACGCGATAAAGGACTGCCAAAAATAACATAAAAGGAGATCACAAAAGTAGCCTACAGCATACAAAATTAAAACCACGTCTCAAACAGAAGGTTGTGCAACTGCACACTAACTAAGAAAAAATGAGATGAAATATTAAGTCTAAGGCTTAACCCCTGTTTACATTGAGTTTTTTTCTGTGATTCTAGTTTTTTTTTTTTTTCATTCAAGTCCGAATTTTCATTAGTTTTGTTAATTAAGTATGCCATGTGTCAATCGGTAGTATTTTTGTTATTTGTTTTATAATTTTTTAATTTTTTTTCACTTTTTATTTTTTTAATACTTTCCAATTTGGTTCTTATATTTGATATTTTTATTCAATTCAGTCTTAATTTTTTTGTTAAAATAGTGTAATTTTTCCCTTTTCAAATTGAGACCAAATTTAATTTTTATATAAATGTTATTGATATTTTTATTAACTAGTATTTCTAGAATTATTTTTAAACCAACTCTGATAATTATATAGTTAGAGTTGTTTTTTGGGTACATATTGTACCATTTGTATTTTGTTTACTGATGATCAAAACTAGAAATAATTCTTTTATTTCGTTAACCACTCATGATTTGTTATGTACTTCAAGTAACGTTTAATTATTCTTCCTACAATTTTAATATAGTAAGGCCCAAAAAAAATTTGGTCCTAGTTTGTGAATACTGTATATTATCCTTAATAATTTTTCTATTTCGGATTTTATTTTTTATTTTTGGTGGTTAATAAATTTTTACATTTTGTTTTTTATTCTCAATAAATTTTTTTTTCTCATTTTGATTTCATAGTTTTATTTATTATCCATTGATATCTTTTATGCGACTTATTTGTTAAGTGATTATGTGAATGACTTAGTTGTAATGTGTTTATTTTAGATTGTTTAATTCTCATTTCAGCTATTTAACATCTTGTTTCATTGAATATATATATATATATATAGATATATATTATTATTAAAATTTTCATTCAGGTGATCAAACACTGAGAAAATTAATAAAAATAATACATGTAAGTCACTAACCTTTTAAAAAGGAAAAACATATGTATTTCTTTTAATATTTCTGAAATTATTTTTAATACGTCTATCACTTCAAACTCAGTATATTTGAAATTATTTTTTAACCAACTCTTAGTGTATCGTTAGAATATAATTATTAGAGTTGGTTTAAAAATAATTTCAGAAATACTAACTAATAAAAATATCCATATAACATTTATATAAAAATTAAATTTAGTCTTAATATTGAAAGGGATAAAATTGTTTTATTTAAAAAAAAATAGAACTGAATTGAACAAAAATAATAAATATAAAGACTGAATTGAAAAAATAAAAATAAATAAATAATTTAAAATACTAGCAAAATAACCAATGACCGACACATGACATATATTGTTTATATGAAGGTAACTATTTAAACAACGTTATAAAAAGGATTTAATTGAACAAAATTAATAACAATTAGAACTTTGATTAAAAAAAACTAGGATCACATTGAAAAAACTAGACCAAAACAAGGACCAAAGTACGATGTAAGCCTAAGTCTAAAGTTCCATCGCAATAATTTTGTATGATGATTGTACATTGCATAGATACAAAAAAATGCACTCACAGATTACATATCCAAATTCAGAAAGAACGTACCTTCCAGGGGAGAAGTAAAATGGACTATCATCTTCATCACCAGACAATTGTATATCTTGTCTTGAAAGCCTGCTCTCAATAAGTCCAGCTTCTGCCAAGCCTGAAAATTAATATTGGATCTTCTTTAGGCAAAATATGAATATGGCAACAAGTTGTAATGTTAAAAAATTATGAAGTCACGTACTGACCTTGAATGGTAGAAAAATCAGGATCGTCCGGGGTGACATCGTCAAATGCAAGCTCAGTAACATTGTCTATGTACATGGCCGGATACACTTTCGAAACAGTGCTCCTAACAAATTACCAGAAAAACACATGTAATGCCAAGAAGTATTACATATTACATATATAACAACACATTTGGTCATTCACACCAAATGTAAAAGGAACAAATAAACTACTACCTTGAAAGAGTGCTGCTAGCAGACACCAACCAGCGAGCATATTCTCGACGAGTACATAAATCACTAGGTTGAACATCAGGCTCAATGACCTAAGAATGTAAAAATATGCAAGTGAACAATAACAAGTGAATTAAAAACTAGAATTAAATTATAAATGCAAAGGGTATTATAATCACCTTGATACATGAAAATAAAAAACAAATAACTACCTTTAAAACTTGTAGTGCAGCTAGTGCTTGCCCCTGGACTTGATCAACAGCTGCAGGAACTAAAACCTTTCCAGGAAACACTTGTGCATTTGCAGAAACTACTGATGGAGCGGGAATACCAGGAACAGAGAAAAAGGATCTAAAATTTGGAGATTCAGATTTAACTTCATCAACCTCATAATTATCATTCATAACCTTCTCATCTACCAGTGCATTGGCTGATAATAAAACAGGTGATTCTTCAAACACATCATTTCCAGGAATGCTCCACTCTTCGAGGGATGGCTCATTTCCCTCAGCAGAGACCTGTGGAATTTTGTTCAGATCAAGGCTTTCTTTCTCTGAAGCTGACAGAATATTTTCTTCAACAGCTTCATTGAAAAACTTATGATCTGAAATCGTGTTATTTGACTCGGGACTGACCACAACACTAACAATTTCAGTCTCGTTATCAGCACCTGAACTAGAATAGGTTTCGCTAAAACCAAAAGTAACACTTCCACTTGAACTGGTTATTTCATCATGCTGAACAGCATTAAGGTGTGGTGGTTCAGCACCATCGTAGTTGGGCAGATCTCCTGGATCAACATTGAATAGGTTTTCTTTAAGATTGGCAGTAGATTCTGCTGTATCTACAGCAGGGTTGCTATCAAAATCTCTAAATCCATTAGCATTAAAAGAATCAACAGTATTTTCAGATTCAAGTGAGACTGGGCTTTTACTGGCAAAAACTAACTTGTTATCAAAAGCTGACTCATGCCGTAAGTCTTCTTGAACAAATATATGTTTAGTGGCATCATCAACATCAACGGAGGGGTTTTTACTATCATATATCGACTGGGATCCTATATCAGAATCATCAACAATACTATAGTCACGGTAAATATTACCCGACTCAGAAGATGAATAATCATTGGACATATCTATCTGACCTTCTATTTTATCATTTCCTTGCTCCACCTTATCAACATTTGTTTGTTCTGTTGTTTCATTATTATGATCATCAGAAGACAAAACTTCCTCCTGCTGGGTAGTCAAGGGCTTCATGTGCTGCTCTGGTCCTGTATCCAGCCATACACATTCCAGTTTCGAACAGAGAAATTTAGTTAAACAGAAGACAAATTAATTCACTCACATGAAAGCATTTCACGTAACTTAATGATTATGACACGAGATAAGCAAGCAAAGACAACTTACTGGAACCGGTTTGTTTGCCCAGAGATAAGGCAGCAAAGGTAAGCCCTGAAAGGAGAAGCACTCCAGCCAATCCTACTCCCACAACTCCTGAAAGCAAACTACTTCAAAAGTGTTATTAAGTAATGTGAAATTGCTAACACTTCACAAAACACAATTGACATTTCAGTAATTCACATCCCACTGTCCCAATTTCCGAACCATGTTTATTAGTACTTACATGCAATCCAAATGCACCAAGTCAATAACCCAATCAAATTCAAGTGCAATCATGAACGAAAAAATCCATCATGTTTAATATATAACAGAACCCACAAGTAATTTCAAACTATCCTCAACAACAACTACCAAATAATGAGTTTAATTTAATGCACTGTCAATGTTGGCATGCCTTCTAAAATAATCACTACAAAGTTATTTGCAATTATATGACAATGAAAAACTTCACAAAATATTTTCATATTGTCCGTGCATACATTATCTACTCAAATAATAATAGTTTCAAACTACGTTCCATGACTTACAAATTGCTACAAACAGTCAACAGTTTTAACATACATGATGCAATTTATGATTGGCCAATATTGTAAAAACTGTTACACCACCAACGTATTCTAACGTAATACTTATAAATTTTTAACCTTTTATTTAGTCTTACATGATTTCCTTACTATACTTAAAATAGCAAATATCTTTACTAGTTTGCATCATCATCGAATCATCACTAACACCGGCCATTCTTGAAAACTTTATAGAAAAAGAAGGTATAATTTAATTAAATTTAAATAAAAATGTTATATCCAAGTTATGTCAAACATCCCTCCAATACTAAAAAAAAATAAGACAAAGAAAAAAGAGAGAGTAGGTTAAAAGGTTTTAACATACGCCTTTAAAACATGCATATCGGTAATCGAAACATCCATGCATCATAAGGATTACCAATGGGAAAACTTCAAGTTATTTCATTATTTTGCAAAATAAAAACGGATAACTAAATTAAACAGTGACCAATTGCGAACGATGAATACAATTTTGGAGAACGCACTCACCTCCATAGGACTCCTTCTTGTCGTTCTGTTGCTCGGCGTCGGTGTCGGACCAGCCGGAGAAGCCGTCGAGGTTTAGCCCGGACCCAGTCCACTCCGAGGCGGCACCGTCCCGCTCGGCGCGTAGAGGGCGAACGCGATTCATTTTGAGGTTGCGCATTCGCAAGTGCGGGGTAAGGGGGAATTTGGGTGCGGCGAAGGCCAATCGAAGCTGGAGGGAGGTGGGGGAGCACGTGAAGGAAGCCATTCCGTTGCGACGATGAAAGAGAGAGAAAGTGGTTAGAGAGATGGATAAAAGGAGGGTGTGAAGAGTGAAAGAAAATAGCTTTTGCGTTGGAATTTTGGGATTTGTGATCCTCTTCTCTGTCTTTTGTAGTAAAGGAATTTTGATTTCTGGGAAACTAAATAGATCTTTTAGTTTAAAAAGAAAATAGATTTCTCCAAAATTATTTTTTAACTTCTCCGTAAATTTGATAAATTTTAATAAAATTTTTATTAAATTTTTGTAATGTTTTGGACATCAATCTAAGTGAAAAAGTAAATAGATTTTTAGGTTAAAAAATAGATTTTTCCAGAAAAATTTTACTTAAACTAAATTTTAACTTCACCATAAATTGAAAAATTTTAATAGAATTTTTATTAAATTTTTGTAATCTATTTACTTTTTAGAAACTTAAAAATTTGTAATTAAGTATGTGATGTTAGATTTTTTTTTTTATTAAGTATGTGGCATCATAGTTTATATTATTCTATTAATTTTGTAAATATCATTGCATAATATTTTGGTATAAGAAACTATTACCCCAATATTCTTATAAGATTTAATATATTAAATGAAAATTATTTTTAAAATTAATTTATAATATTCATTCAATTAATTAAAATAATAAGGAAAGATCTCGCCATTATATCATTATGTTATGTTATAACAAAATAGTATGTAATAACATATATGAAGATATGGTAGAACACTTCACAAAATTAAGAAAAAAAAAATCTAAGAACGGCAATTCAATTAAAAGGTCTTAATTTTATTTTTTTTATTCATAAAAATTCTCAAATATAAAAAAATAAATAAAACTTGATTAATCCATAATTATTTTACTTGTTACCAAAACTACTCAGTAACACTTCATAGATAAGTTAAATACAGAGTGAAATAACTTCATTAAGTTAACAATTAATCAATAATAACACAAAAATACAAAATTAACTATTTATTGTGTATTAAATATAAATGACACTATTTTCTTTCAAATAAAAATTAATACTATTGGTTGAAGAGTAATAAATAATTTATCAATCTATTTATTTGTCCTGAAAAAAGACTTATTTTTAAGTAATTTTTACATTAACAGAAATTGAAATGTTTGGTTTACAATCAAAATATTTTTTATTAAATAATCTCCTTTTTTATCTTTTGTTATTTCGATTTACCATCTTATATTATAACTTGTGGAAAAAAAAATACTATTAAAATACTATTAAAATGAATATCACATATATGATAAATTAATTATTATAAGAAACAAACTTAAGAAAGACAACATCTACATTTGTAGATTCGTCCAACTTCTCTACTGAATCCCTTTGATTGCCTATTGCGGAAGCAATTGAAACAAATGTCTTCCTAAGCTCACACCAATTAAGTGATCATCGCAAAAGAGAAAACATACAAGGATAGACAAACACAGAAGCAAGGGTGAGCTACATAAACAAAATTATTCATATTATGCAATTATATGTTACCATTAGTTTGAATTATAAACAGCACAATATACACAATTTAACCATGCATCAACTACTCAACATGACTCATTCGAATTTGTATAAATGTCGAACTATTGGTAGTCTTTTCACTTGTATAGTTCAGCTGGCACTTCCCAACACTATACAAGGTTAGTCTTTATACCAGTCTATGGCTAAACTCTAAGCCAATAAACAAGAACCTCCTGCTACTCTCACCACAGGCATCATTCTTCTTTATTTGAGCATGAATGATCCTTAGAGTGTCGGAATAGACTTACTATTTCAAAGCTCCATACATTTATACAAGACAACAACAAATCCTCTACCATCACTTCCAACCATCTCACCTTGAGATTTCCAAATCATACTCAATTATATCATCTTGATTCACAATTATATTCTTACAACCCACACAAGTCTAATATGTAAACTTACATGACACTCTGTCAAGCAAACACATTAATCAATCCAAATCGCATGAAATCCTTCCATATACATTACCAGACAATAACAGTCCCAGAAGAACCATTAAACAACAAAAACCCCCGTAACTCATACTTAGACAAAGAAAATGGCTTTGAAACCACCACCAACAGTTTAAGAAAGGTCCAAAACCCTTAAAACAACCTAAAGAACATCAAAAAATGATACCTGAAACCCCAAAAATTGTCTTGGATGATTTTCCGACGACAATAATCGATTATTTACAAGGGCTTTAAAGAAAATATGACTTTTTGACTAGAATAATCGATTATTAAGTGAGATAATCGATTATTCTTATCAGTTTTTTACAACAACCTGACTTTTCTGGTTTTGGTGCATCTTAGACATACCCAATTGATCAATTTAAAATTTGTAACACTAATATTGATATGAAACATGTTTATAGATGAAAGTAAAGTATTGCATTGGTCATTTGGGTAGGAATTAGATGTACTAAACCAACTCAATAATGCAAAACCCCTAAAATGGACTAAAACCAACCTAAGATGTAACTTTCACCTTCATGACAAAATTTTCACTGGTTTGAACCTTTAACTCGTGATTTAGACCTAATTAAACTTGTCTAGGTGATTTCAAACATTCCTACGATGAATCTAAAGTGGTTACGACTCAAATTCAATTCTAAAAGACTAAATTCCCCAACTTAATGACCTTACACCAATTCTACCACTTCTAACCTGTTTTAGACCAGTTCAACACTTCAAACAAGTCACAATTGACCTATTTGAACTACCCAAACAGCCCAAGTGTACTCAAAACCCCAATTACTCAAAATTACCACCTCACTTTCTCTAAATAACCTAAAACAATCCCCAAAACACTTGACTTTCTATCTAAGCAATGCTACAATAGAATTCTCACTCAAAACACTTCCACATACACAATTTCAGCATTCCAAATCATCCAAAACAGTTTATAGTCATCAAATTCCAGATTCACAGATTCAAAACTTCAATACATGCAACTTAAGTTACTAAAACCTAATTTATGCCTCCAACAACATACCACTTCAAAATTTATCATGCATTCACATCACACGATTAAAATAAAGAATATAACTAGCACCCCTTACCTTGCAACTTCACAACTCAGTTCAAGACCAGTCTCTATAGTACCAAGAGTCGCACAGAACCTAGACAACACCCTACAAACCATAAAGTTGTGATCAAGAACAACTCTTAGAGCTAGGGTTTGACAGAGATTGGAAGAAAGAAAGCAAAAGACACATGCAACCAGCAGATTGCATGGTATAGGCTTTCAAAACAGTGGAGAAAGAGCAAGAACAACTTACTCACTAAAATCAGAGAATGATCGGTTGATTAGGAAGTCCTCTACACCGTGGATGCTTGAACACCACTTAAACAAAAATCCAACAACTTTGTGAAAAGATTTGATAGAGAGAAGACAAAGAAAAAGGAGGAAATGAGTTCTAGCAAGATAAGCTGAATATACACAAATGAACGAGGATGTTTGTAAAACTTTATTTATGTTGTCTGTGTGATTTAATAATAAAGAAACCTAATGCCATTAATGTAATACATTTATTTAGGTCCTCACACATGTTGCGTGACAAAAAATAGAAAAACTCTTTTTTCTGCTTCTACTTTTTTTTTTTATTATAAGTTTATTCGTATTAATAATCATAAGAAATGATTATTCAATTAATTTATTTTCTTAAAAAGTATATAGATGTAGCATATAAACATTGTTAATTTAAGAATAACAGAACAGCTTTTTAAATCAAATTAGTATATTTATTGAATACTATATTTTGTAGTATTAAAAAAATGTTGGAATTGCCAAAAAAATATTTATGTCTATTTAAAAAAAAGTCCTTTTCTTTTTGCATTGGCTAATATAGCTGGCCCTTATAGGTTGTGCAGAGAGACAGAGAAAAAGAATAAAATATGTGACCAACAGAATCATAAAATTGTTTAATAAAAACTAAAAAAATAATTATTTTAATTATTAGTAAAATATAAATATTAAATCTATAAAAATATATTTATAAACAATAACTATAAAAAAAGCAGTTACAATATTTAAAAGGCAAAATAATTAATATGTAACAATTCGAAATTTTTTTTCTACATAATTGATACAAAAATGGATTTAGCCATTTAGAGAATAACCAAAATACATATATATAAAGGAAAGAAATGATAGCCATTCAACAAAAGTAACTCAAATTAAAGTATATAGTTATCTAAAGTTTTTTCAAGATAATAAATGACTAAAACACATATTTTACATACATTATTACATTCAACAAAAAAAAACATGAGAAGATTTAAAACAAAACTATCTTCCAATATATTGGTTTTTACTTTCAACTCTTTGAAACATTTTTGCTCACACTATAATGACAATTATTGAAAAAAAAAACAAAAGTAAACAACCACAAATCAAAAGAAGATAAGATAATGCAGATAATAACAAATATAAACCGTTCATAATTTAATATTTCAAACTCATCCAGCTAAAGACATAACATTCCTAACTAATATCATCATGTAAATTCATCAACATAGAGACAAAAATAATACTAGATTCAATATCCAAATTTATGTATTAACTCAGATTATATCCACCTCCAATCTACCAGCTGTCCCCAACAAATCATCCTCATTAACCAATTCACCCTTACTAACCAACCCACCCTCAGTTAACAACTGCACCCCTACTTCAACCTCATTATGCACTTCAACCTCGTCCATATTTCCTTCACCACTACCTTCACCACTCGAACTAGGTGCTTCAGCTTCACAAAGAAAATCAATTTGGTTCACATCATGTTCTACAACCTTTGCATGGTCCACGCCATGTACAACATACAAGTCAACTTTCCCTAAAAAGTTTGCCACCTTCATCATATTTATTGTTCCTTTATCATCATACAGTTTATGTAACACATGTTGCTGATGAAGGTTGAAAAACAGTTATTTTCATATGTCAATTTGGACCAAATTACACCCTTTACTACTTGGAATGAGCTCAGAATCAAGCAAAACTCAATAAATGAGTCTGGAGAGAGTCAAAAGNTNTTTTTAGNNATTTTANGCTTATTTTGCATTGTTTTGTAGCTAATTTGAGAAAAGTAAGAATGGAGTTAAAGTTACAGGTCGTTGACTCAAGAAGAGAGCAGAAAAATGAAGATTTGAAGAGTCGATGCACCGCCCAAGCACACTTAAACCACTGGGTGGTCCAGGACGAGAAGTAAGCATGGAAATGGGCACTGAGGGAAACCGTCGGGCGGTGGCGGCAGGTTATGGGAAACCGCCGGACGGCACACTTAAATCGCCCGGCGGTGGCTCGCTGGACTTGGGCTTGTTTTTGACGCACTCCTCACCTATAAATACCCCCATTACGAATTCAGAGTCATTCTTTTGACAGGGGAGAACGACCAGACCTAATTTTGCTCTCTGGAGAGGATCTCTTGGATGCTTAGGCTCCTTTTCATCTTTTCTAGGGTTTGCTCTTCCATTCTTCTCCCATTTTTCATCTAGTTTCACCATGTCTATGGTGAACTAAACCCTATTGTTGTTGGGGAAAACAATGTAATCTTTTGATGCTCTCTATTATTGAAACTATTGAATATTTATATGGTCTCCATATGTTTTGATTGATTATTGTTGGGTTATCATCTGTGCTTAAGGCCTTTATCGTTTAACTCATTCGATATATTGATGTTTGTCGTTATTGATATGGGAACGTACAGTAATGACATGAACTGGTGAGTATTCTCTTGATTTTGCAATACCACCTAGGGATAGGGGTAGGACGATCAATTGCGCTAACTTCTGTTTATAATGCGGTATTAATTACTAGGGGAGGCTAGGGATAGCAAGCCAGTAATTAGTATTAGGCCCTTTTCGCCAAGGGATCGGGTTAAGGGAGGCTAAGAAAGTCGCATAACAATTTAATCAATATAATATTCAAGGGTAGTATGTAAGAGAGAGCGGAATAGATGAAATTGTTGTTAGAATCGGCTGCAGCGGAATTGTTAGCGTGGAATAACAAACCAAGAGGGTTTTTAAAACAAACGCGTGCCTTTTAATTTCTACTCAATTTAACTTACTACGCAAATAATAAATATAAATAAAAGAGTAAGGTTGAGAGAAATTTGCACAGATAATTTTATACTGGTTCAGATCTTACCAATCCTACGTCCAGTCGCTTATCTCAAACCAAGATAAAAAGTTCACTAAGCACAAAACAATTACAAATTACAATCACAAAGAAACAATTTGTAAGAGTTTAGAAACCACCTTTCTTGATACCACAAGAGATGAACCTGCACCTCCTTTGAATCTTCACAAAGGATGAGACACCTCCTCCGAATACTTCACGAAGGATGAAACACCTCCTTCGAATACTTCATGAAGGATGATCCTCCTCCACACACCTCCTCAGGCACACCAAGGATGAACCGGCTATTTCCTCTGTCACCGTAGTAGCACTTCACCAGCTCCACAGACAAGAGTTTCACAAGCCGAACAAGAACACACACTTCTCAAAGAGTTCTGAGTGTTTTAGCGCAAGGGAAGAGTTGCTTTTGAAGGAAACAGTGAGCCAATTTATAGACTCAGACCAATACTCTTCCATTCTACGAAACTGGCCATTTAACGCATTTAATCGATTAATATTAGTGTTAATCGATTAAAATAAGTACAACGACTAGTTTTTCAAATCAGAAACCTCCAACGGCTAGTATTAATCGATTATTCTCAGGATTAATCGATTAATTAATCGATTAAAACTTGCTTTAATCGATTATTCCAAAGCTGATTGGGTTCTGGCTTTTGTAGCAATTTTAATCGATTATATCAGAGATTAATCGATTAAAACGGGGAAGTTTTGATTCTAAACAACAAATACAAAATATAAAGGTACAAGAATCAAAACCTACTACAAATCTAAGTCCTAAACAATTAAACTACAATTATTACAAAAGCTTTTCATAACAAAAATAAGTCTTCAAAGGATCTTCATGAATCTTGATAAATCTTGACTTGATTTGGGCATCATCAAAACTTCATCTTCACCATTTTTCTAACAATTGTTAGTACCCAACAACATTCATTCCTCCATTGTTTTCGTTTGTCAATTGAATCAACTTTATCTTTGCATGTTAATATATTTTATCTCAAAACCAATTTATTAATTTTTATTTTTCAAGTCTTATTATTTTAATTCACGCGAACGAGAAAGCCATACGAGCCTCTTGGGAAAAACGATACTTGGTCTTACCATTTATATTACTTGTACGATTTGGTACACTTGCCAATTTGTCAACAGTTGCACGCTGTAATATAACTCTTTCACTTGAAGGTATCCCAGATCTTTTAGTGCACCTAGTATTTCAAATAAAGTCCATTTATCAGGATCAACGTTCCAATAAGCAATCTCTCCATCTGTATACTTAAAGGGGTATTTTGTTATCAAGGTCCCACCGTGGTGGACCACTACCTCAGACCTTTCTGGAGACATCTGAATCCCTACAACTCTAATGTAAAGGGGGACCACTATGAACACCAAAAGACGACAATCTTGCACACTGTCTTCCACAACCCAAAAGCCGACAATTATAATCATATTTAAAACACAATACACAACGTATTACAAAACAACTCAACAGAAAATATTTAAACAACAACTTTATACCCTCAAAATCATCGTCAATCGAAGAAAATACCTATATTTAACATAAAATCAAATTAAACCTTAACCCCCAAATAAAACAACAATAACATCAACTAATTAGGCTTAAATTAGGACCACTTACCTCACGTACGTACGATGTTCCACTTACACCTTCAAGGAATCAACAACCATCACCAGTTTCATAACAATGTTGAACCCAGAAAATGGCGAAATCACTTTTAGATAAGGGTATTTTACTTTAACCCAAACTTAACCTATTTTACGTCATTTTTTTTCTTAAATATTTACACATTAAAATGACTTCACAGCGCCACATAAGCATCGACGTAAACAACTCATTGAGATTTCGCCACGCTAGCATTTGTACCGTTATGATTTTAACGGCGTCTATGAAAAGGACCATATTTGAACATCTTTTAATGAAATATGGGACTTCAGTGAACTTTTTTCAACGGTGGGATCATTTTAAACCAAACCCCCAAAAGAAGGGACCGAATTATGTATTAAACCTAAAAACATTCTTAAGCTTTTCATAAGACGAGATCATAAGAAAGTGATAATATATTAATTAAAAAAAATGTTCTCAAGACAATTTTTGCAAACAATTCTATAAGACAAACATGCATAAGGGAAACTAAAAGACATTTGAATTTTATATTGACAGTGGTTCGAAGTGTAAGTGGATTTGATGACATGAAGACATTGGTGATGTGAGGTGGTTTGTGATTCCTCTTGGCTGGTGCTACACTTGCGATGGTGGTGGAATCTGATGTATCAGGATGGTGAAGGAATGAAACTACTTCGATGGTGGCTCCTATGATGATTGACAACGTGGTCCAATGGCAGCGTCACATGACCACGTAGGCATATGTGTAAGACGACCATGTAAGCAACAATCTAACAACTCATTAAAACACTACCAACATGTATAGTCTCCAGTTAACAATTTTACACTGTCATGAAAAATGATCTAATTGAACATAAATTATGAAATTTGAAACACATTGAATACTAAAAAAAATAGTTCCACATTAAATAAAATATTCAACGAAAGTAGGATGAAATGAGTATTTAAACCTTCCTTTTTACATAAATGGAGCCATATAATTTTATAATAATTAAAAATAAAATAAGAACTATATTTATTTTTAGGCACTGAAACTTCATTTTGAATAGTAATTTTTTTATTGAAGAGTAAAAAATAATTCAAATTAATTATAGTTATACTTATTAATTACGATCTTACAATGCATAATCTTCAATTTGTGATAAATCAACCCTAAGCAATTTCACCATTGCTATTTATTTAATACACGTAGGTAGTTGATAAAATAAATATTGTATCAATTGACATATACTAAGTAAATTATATGTTTTTGACCATTTAGAAAAACATTTTCAATTGATAAAGATAAACTCATGCATATTTGTCCAATGTCTTCAACATTCAAGGTTGTGGTAAAATGGCATGTTGTCCAAACATTTACATATTCTTAAATTGATCACATGGAACTTTCATTTGAAAAAACTTCTTAAGATGTTATCAATATGATCATGGTTTTCACAATGTTTGTCTAATAAGTGAAGCACGTTCAATATGGTTTGTGATGACATACCTCATAGCCATCCCAAACACATTCAAGAAGAGCTAAAGTTATTTATGCAAGGTGTGAAGCAAAGCTCTTTCTCTTGAGCCATCGTGGAGTATTTCTAGACATTGCATTAAGGGTTAAATAATGTAGGATTTCTTTTTAGGTATTGTATTAAGGGCCAAGTAGTGTATGATTTTTGAACAATCTTGTTTAAATTGTAAGGCAGTATTTGTGCCTAGCTTAAATTAATCTTCGATTATTAGTTTTGTAACCTAACTTGATGGAGGGTGTCCCATATGAGGCATGGTAACCACATGACAAACTCTTAGTGAAGAGTTTTCTTACAAAGATAGTGGTCATGTGTCATTTTTCTAGTGGAGAACTTTTGCTAAAGTGACTTTCCATATGGAAAGCTCTTAGTGGGAATTTTCTTACAAAAGTAGTGATCATGTATCATTTTTTTCATGGGAAACTTTTTCTAAAAAGGTTTTTCATATAGAAAGCTTTTAGTGAAGAGTATCCTTATAAAGCTAATGGCCATGTGTCATTTTCTTAGTGGAAAAACTTTTGCTAAAGCGACTTTCCATATGACAAGCTCTTAAATGAAGAGTTTTTGTAAAAGTTAGAGTGTAGCATGTCAAGTTCTCTTTCACCAAGATAAGCTTTTAGGGTTTGGTGCAAGATAACATTTTAGAGTTTTGGTCTACTTTGAAGACACTTCATTGGTTCACCTTACATAAATGACTTTAATTCTTCTTGAATGTGTTTGGGTCATGGCGGATCAGTTTGAAAACCTAGTATATATATCATTTTATTATATATTGAATAATTCATATTGATTGGTGAGTAAACTGAGTTTGTTATAATTACTATGTAAATTAAGTTATTGAGCATTTCATATTAAAAACATTTTTTAAGCTTTTCATAAGACGATCATAGGAAGGTGATCATATATTAATTGAAAAGATGTTCTTAAAACAATTTTTGCAAACAATTCTATAAGACAATCAAAGTTAGTATAAACATGCATAAGGGAAACTAAAAGACATTTAATTTTATATTAACAATAGTTCGAAGTTTAAGTGAAGGAGATAACATGAAGATGGTGATGCGAAGTGATTTGTGATTCCTCTTGACTAGTGCTGCACTTGCTATGGTGGTGGAATCTAATGCGTCACGATGGTGGAGGAATGAAACTGCTCTGATGGTGGTTGACTACGTGGTTCGACGGTAGCATCACATGACCACATAGGCATCTGTGTAAGATGATCATGTAAGCAACAATCTAACAACTCATTCAAACACTATTATGTATAGTGTATTGTAAACAATTTGATAGTATAATGGAAAAGAGTCAAATTAAACAAATTATAAAATTTGAAATATATTAAATACTAAAACAAATGAGTTCTACATTAAACAAATTAAGACAAAATAAATATTTAAACTTCCTTGTTAAACAAATGGAGCCAAATAAATTTATAATAATTAAAAATAAAATAAGAACTATATTTATTTTTAGGCACTGGAACTTCATTTTGAATAGTAATTTTTTTTAGGTTAAAAGCTCTTTTTTGTTCCAGTTTTGGTTGGGAAAATTCGAAATGGTCCCTGGGTTTATTTTGTGTTCAATTTCGTCCCAAAGAATGAATTTGGTGTTCAATTAAGTCCTTTTCAGTAACTCCGTTAAAATTCTTAACTACAACATGTCCAGATGTGCAACTGCTGAGTGAGGTGTCAGTTTTTTGCTGACTGGGAATCCTTTTCAGTTGGAATTAGGATTTTTTAAATAATTTAGAAGGGCAAAATGGGAAAAAAAGAAAGACTTTCTTCTTCCTCTGAAACCTTAATTCCTCTACCATTACCCAAACCCCAACCTCCGACCACCGAATGAGTTTGGGTTTTATAACAGGGACTTCAATAGGAGAGGATTCCAGAAAACCAACCCAATCGTCACTGATTCTACACTACTACAAAAAAATACATAGATAACGCTTTTTTTTATCATAGATAGCGCTTTTTAAGCGCTATCTATGTCAGCGCTATCTATTAATAGATAGCGCTTCTAAAAAAAACGCTATCTATTGATGTCTGACAATAGATAGCGCTTCTTTAAATAAACGCTATCTATTATCAAATACCAATAGATAGCACTTTTTTAAATAGTTTAAAATTTTTAAAAAAAAATAATTTTAAAATAAAATATTTTAAATATATAAAATATTTTTTCAAAAGAAAATATAAATATTAGTTTTATTATGTACAAACTTCAAAAAATATAAAATATTAAAAAAAATGACAACAATAAAGATTAAAAATGTTCATTACTTTAGTATACAAATGTTGATACAATAATAATCGTTGAGTACATTACATTGCTTTATAAGACAATATATATATATATATATATATATATATATATATATATAAATTAATGACTAAGAAAAATGTACTACACTGAATGTATGCCTAAAGCTCTTGCGTATCCATTCACTATGCTGTATCAAAATATTTAGCAGCTGAAAATATGGCTTGTTGGCCAGTTCCGAAGTCAAGATTCCATGCCTTTCTTCATGAACCAAGTAGAGAGAATCTCATCAACGCCCGTTGTCCTGGAAAGGCAAAAATAATTTTCTTTTAACTTTAAAATATGTGACACTGTCAAATGATACCAGCAACATATCAAAAAAATAAATAACACATTACTTTCAAAGATCAATGTATAGAGATATGCACCCATTATGACAGGAAGACCCAGAGCTGTAGTTTCTTCAGGTAAAGATCTTAGCCGATTAACATTTATATCAATGAGCAAGAGAGCAAGAGCTTCCCACTGTAGTAAAACCAATAAATCTATCTTTCAGCAAAAATATAAGGAGAATAAGAAATTAGAACTTATATAAGAATCACAACTTGCCAAGGTTCAATAGTAAAGACCAAATGATGACAAGAGAGACTAACACACTAACCTAAATGATGGAAAATTGGTGCTTCATAATCACCTTTAGCAAAAGTACTATTACTAAAACTTGAAACATGCAAAGTCAAGAGCTACTTTACAAACTAATTCAAGTTAACCAAAGTATTAAGAGAAGAATATGTCCAATTGTTTCAAGGAATAATTGTCAGAAAAATAACCAAAGAAAAAAGAAATCAGTCAAGGCTCCAACAACTGAGTATAAGTAATCATTTACTTAAGAGGTTTCACGCACCCATCACAAGGGCTATACCACATGCAATCCATAGACAACTTGCTTAGCTGTAAATAATACTGAAATTCAATCATTCAGAATAGTGAAATAGAAATTACCTTCAAATGACTTAACATCTTCAAATTTCTAAAAGAATCAAATGAAGATAATCTCTAATACCACTCAATCAAATGCAGTTGTTTAACCAATTCGGTGTTACATTAAGAACAACAGAAACTAATAGGATTTAGAATTTCAAAAGGCGTGGAGCTTCCTCTGACTTTGCAGCAAGAAAAAGAACAACAGTAGCAATCAACTGCAGCACACAATCAATGTTAATAGAAAATCAGTTTTGCCACAGAGATGCAAGTTGAAGGAAAAAAAATTAAAAGTAACATTACACAATTTCAATAAAATAGCAAAGCACTAACTACATACAAATCCATAACAAAATTTCTAAGAATTCATAGATTATAATTGTAGAAAAATATTCATGGATGACACAGACCTCATTGAAGCATATAAGAAAAGTAAAAAATAGATTTAGTGCTACCAGAACAAATAGAAACTCACAAATCTATCATGGCATGCATGAGATTGACGAACAAAACACGGTGGCACAGAACCATAAATGTCCTAATGATGGTTTGAGTCCTGCAAAAGGAACATGGCACTATGTTATGCTTGCCAAATATCAATAAATTGAATTAAATTCACAAACTAAAATCTTACATGAATGTCAGTAGCAAATGTTCTTTTTCTAAATATATATAACATATTTTCTATAACTGTAATTAAACAGAATAGGGCTACCANGATCAACATGCAATTCTATTTATGCATCAGGTTAATTCATTTTATCATTAATTGGNCATAACATACTAATACTAGCAACTACGGCATGATTAAAATAAATTTTTAATTTTAAAAGAATTCTAGCAACAAAGGACCAATACCTTAAAATAGAATTGTAGGAAATTACAACCAAGAATCCTGCATGTTTGGNGCAGTGATCACTAACACTTCCAAGGATTGCCCTGCAAATTACAACCAAGAATCCAATTAAGTCATAAAAATACTATTATGATAATTTATTATGTTGTGTATATTTAATAAATTTATTTGTTTATTGAAAATTTTATATCTATTCAATTAATATCTTGAAAGAAAAAATAACATTCCACTTTCTTTTATTAGTGTTTTGTTTAATTATGTGATGTTGTTTAATTATCTGTTTCTTTTTTACCATCTTAAAAAGGGATATAAAGGATCTGATATGTTTTTATTCATCTTTGTTTCAAAAGTTTCGACTGGATCACCCTAATGCAGAAGAAAAATATCTGAATACCTTAGATGGTATATGATACTTAGTAACACCAAAAAGATACAAAATAGTATATAAGATAACATCATAGAAAGAGAAAATGAGAAAAATTAGAAATAATGAATAAACGTTAAAAAGTGATATAATCATGTTTACTTATCCTGTGCTTACGAATTTTTTCTTTAATCAGTGATATAAAGATTCTTCTTTTACTAATTTCCTTTTAAGTGTGATAATAATATCGTGCTGATTAAAATTTTTATCACATATATAAAAACATTTTCTGAAATGACAGTAGTGGACTCCATTAATTTCCATACCTGGTTATCTTCTTTTTCATCAACTGGTCCTTTCAGTTTTTTGTGTTGATGAATAAATATTTGTGTTGCCCTCTAAACACAAATAGAATCAATAAACTTCATTAACTAAAGTTACCTCTTCAAGAATCCAAAGCCATGACTTCCCATGACCAAGGTATCAGCCTCTAGTTTCTTTGCCACACTGCATATTACATCCTTCGGATCTCCTACCCCGACTACCCTCTCCATGTTCACCTGCAAAATCACCANTNTCAGATAATCAAAACCAGAACANCAAAACCAAANCCCCCAAAAATCACTATGNAAGGTGGATCTACATTTGTAGCCTTCAAATTTCTACATGTGGCTTCAGCTCTTTCCATCACTGAATTAACAAGGTGCATACTGTACTTTTCCATAGCATCAATAACATCATTGGAAAAGATATACCCTGTAAAACATTACCAACTGAGTCAATAACATGATTTTAAGATAAGGTGAAAACAATATAATTACATAATAAGAAAGTGTAATTAATCAAGTAACCTGCAACATCCAAGGAATAGAAAGCAGAGGATGGCCTGACATAAAGAAGCACAAGCTTGTTGGTATGATCAATGTTAACTCTGACAATGTTAACAATTTTACTCTATCATTGTCATTGAGGCTGCAGGAAAAAAAGGAAGAGAAGGAAAATATAAGCATTATAATACCGAGAACTCTTCTCTTCAAGCACCAATTATACCTCAAAAATNAAGAAACTATTAAACACACAAACGACACTGACCAATAAAAGTGATTGTGTTTATTAGGAGGAGAATCACATGGGTTGAAACTTTTAACGCAAAAAACATGGTGCCATTTACACTGAAATAATGAAACAGATGCAGTTGCACTTATTCTAAAGAGTCCCTTTCAAATTTCAAAAACGAAATAAATGGGTGCGTTTGGAGAAGCAAGAAAGTGAAAATTCAATTAAGCATATATCACAAAATCCACCTAGCCATATATCATAATTAATCATCATCTGGGAGCCACTCATCAAACGGACCAAACTCCAAAATCAGATTGCGGGTCCAAAAATTTATTCTCACCCTTTTCAGTTTACTAAAATCATCTCACCAACAACATTATTAGATATCACGAAAAACATTAATTTAGATGGCATATGCTATAAATATACAACTTCTGATTTTTCTAGGTTCTTTTGATTTTTCTAGGTTCTGCTCTTGTTCAGTTCAAAATCGGATTAATTTCATAAGTAAAACCTAAATCAGAGAGGCAAATATGCATGAAGTAGGTGAGAAAGGAAATGGGTACCTCCAAAATCGACAGTGTGAAATCACAAGCAACAGCATGATTGAGAGAATGGTCGAATTAGGTTTTGCCGTTCTTGCAAATTTTGAGGTTGAACACATAAGTCCTTGTTGACAACACAAGCTACGAATTAGTCAAACTTGCAATGCAAATACATTAATCATAAACCACCTACAAACAAAAAAATGTAATACCTTGGCAAAGGGAGGTGATGGAACAAGCTCCGAGAAGAACTCCAAACGAACAACACGCTATGGACTCCTTCGAAGCTTCCTCAAAGAGTGAAACGCAGCGGAATAATGAAAAACTCGAAGGAGAACGAATGAAATCCTAGACGCGAAGGGAAAAACACGAATCTTAAAGCAAACGAACCAAAACCGTGAATGAAGCAAGGAAACCCTAAATCGAACGGTGAAAGAACCCTAAAACACTAAGTTGATCGATTAAACGGATCAAAATGGAGATTAAACAATGGAAAAGTGTTTAATCGGAGTAAACGAGGATTTAAACGGTTAAAATCAAAGAAAAAGATGAAAGATGAGGGGGACCCTCGAAGAACTAATCGGTGAAGATGGTGTTTCTAAGGCCGAAATGGCTGAAATAAGATAGAAATGTGAGGAGAAAAGGTAGATCTATGAAGAACTGTGGCTGTTGCAGAAGAGAGAACTGGAGGTGTTGTTTGTTGGTGATGCTTCGCGAGAATGAGAGAAGCAACGCTAAACTGAAGATGAGGTGAGGGCTGACGCGCAAAAGAGAGCGCTGACTCGAGGTGTGGTTTGTGGGTAATGCCTTGAACAACATCACAACTTCTCTCACCAAAACGCCTAATTTTGGAGGCAAACACGAAAAGCACGAAGTGAAATTTAGGCGCAAATCAAAAGTGAAATATAAAACAGCGGGATTAATGAATTTGAACATTAAGCCTCTGTTCTTATGAATGGATTTGGGGGAGATGATTTGGGGGAGATGATTTGAGTGGATTTGAGGGTGATTTTGTTGTTGTTTTTTTGAGTAGATTTGTGGGTAATTGAGAGTGAATTTGAGGGTAAAGTTTGTGAGAATTAGATAGGATTTGATTGATGTGATAGAATTAAAAAATTTGTTTAATTGGTAGAAATGAAAGATTACCAAAATGCCCCTAGTTATTTTAGTAATATAAAATGTTTTTTTTAATGTTATATTTAAATTTATAATTGTTAATAAATAAAAGAAATTAATTTATAATAAGTCAAATTAATTTTTAAAATATTAAAAAAATATTTTTAAGTAAAATAAATATTTTTAAAAATTTAATATTTGTTTGTAATATAATTTCTTACCAAATATAAATAATGTTTTTTAATTAAATGTAAGTAATGTTTATTTTTTAATTAAATGTAAATAATATTTACTGTTTAAGAACAGAGGGGAGGGAGAGTTGGAACCGGATACGCAATCCATCTATCCGGATACTCTTCTTTTCCAATTTTTGAATAAAACTGTATCCGGATACCTGAACCAAATTTACGTTAAAATCAGGTTTTATTCACTTGGAATGTTCACAGTTACAGAGGGTAGATGAGTCTTTTGCCACTAAATCATCGCAAATCCTCTCCTTTTTGCGAGATGGTGAAGACAGTGCATTCAATTCAGAATCATCGCAAATCGTCGCAAATCCATCGCTTGCAATCAGTTCAAACGAACGCAAAATTTAAAACTTTCCTCGCTCGCAAATTGGTGTAAACAGTAAAATCAGTGCAAAGGAACACAGCGTAAGTGAAATCGAAAATTTTAAGAAAATGAATTTTTTTTTGACAAATACGAAAGTAAACAGGAAAAAGGGGGAAATTTTAAAAAATATGAGAGTAAAAAGAAGAAAAAACGTAAAATATTGAGACGAAGGGGTTCCAAAAATCCTTTTTCCAAATTTTTTTAAATTTTACAATAGATAACGCTTTTTTAAAAAAATGCTATCTATTAATTTATTTTAAAATATGAATTAAAAAAATAGTATCAATTATTTATAGATAGCGCTTTTTTATAAAAACGCTATCTATTATCAGATGTTTAGATAGCGCTTTTTAAAAAAAACGCTATCTATTGTTCTGCATATTCATAGATAGCGCTTATTTAAAAAAGCGCTATCTATTGAGTGCTATCTATGACTAATTCTGTAGTAGTGCTAGGGTTTAGATTTACTCTTTCCTAATCAAAGATCAAGGTATTTTTTTCTTATTCCCTATTTTCCCTCTGGCCCTCATCCTCGTTTCTCACCACAATCAACACGTGACGTGCTAGGGTTAATCATGTTCTTCGTGTTATCGCGTCCAACATTCCCAGCCAACTCCAAAATTTCATTAGAATTAGAATGAATTAAATTGATTTCAACTACGAATGGTTGTTTATTTGGTTGTTCGATTTTGAAAATACCTAGGCGATGAGGTACATGCGAGTGTCTGTCCCCAAACGACACGTTTATGATGATCTTTTTACTGATTTCGATAGTGGCTTGTGGTGGTTACAGCGGGGGCATCGCCGTGTTGTGGTAGTTACAGATCTGGTGGGGCTGTCTTAGGCAGCGACGCTGTCGACATCTTTGGGATAGACAGATGACAGTACAATGACCCATAAGAGTAATACCAAGGACCTCAATAGATTGAAAGATTACATCAGTTATTAAAGGGGATGCATCAGGATGTTATAAAACCCAAACTCATTCGGTGGTCGGCGCGGTTGGGGTTTGGGTAATGGTAGAGGAATTAGGGTTTCAGAAGAAGAAGAAAGTCTTTCTTTTTTTCCCACTTTGCCCTTCTAAATTTTAAAAAAAATCCTAATTCCAACTAAAAAGGATTCCCAGTTAGCAAAAAACTGACACCTCACTCAACAGTTGCACATCTGGACACGTTGCCGTTAAGAATTTTAACGGAGTTACTGAAAAGGACTTAATTGAACACCAAATTCATTCTTTAGGACGAAATTGAACACAAAATAAACTCAGGGGCCATTTCGAATTTTCCAACCAAAACTAGGACCAAAAAAAACTTTTAACCTTTTTTTTATAAAAGAGTAAAAACTAATTCAAATTAATTATAGTTATACTTATTAATTACGATCTTACAATACATTATCTTCAAATTGTGATAAATCATCCCTAAGTAATTGAATGGGATATGAACAACACACTTGAAATCCCAAGTACTATTTTCATTACCACTCTAAGTTAGGGGTAGGTCAAATTAGTTCATCAATATTTTCTTTTAAATGAGTTAATTAATTAATTAATGTATTTCACACACTTTACTTAATATATAGTTATTATTACTGATTAATAATTATGATAAAATTAATCCTGTTCTAATTATTACCATTTTTTTTATTAAAGAAATAATTTGCATTTTCCCCCTTCTCCTCCACCTTCTTTCCCATAAACCCCTTATGGTTTGAGACACCAAAGGGTTTGTGTGTGTGGACGAAGTTGAGAGAGGAAAATGGGAACATCAGTGCAGGTAACGCCACTGTGTGGAGTGTACAATGAGAACCCTCTCTCGTATTTGGTCTCCATTGATGGCTTCAACTTCCTCGTCGACTGTGGCTGGAACGACCAATTCGACCCCTCACTCCTTCAACCCCTCTCCAGGTCTTTCTCTTTCTCTCTCTGCTTCAATTTTTTTTTTTACCATGTTGAGAGGCACTGTAACTAGAAAGAAGAAGAAGAAGAAGAAGATTTTTTTTTTTTTTTGTGGGGCGGGGTTGTGACTATGAACGACAATGGAATTGATGTTTGCGGCATGCTTGTGGCGAACATGATTGTTTTTTTTTTTTTTTTATATATATTTTTTGTGTGGGTACTCTGTTTCAATCCGTCCGCCTTCTTTTCTTCCTAACATGATATGAATTTCAACTCCATAATATTGATTTTTATGAGTTATTTTCCTTTATACATTGTTTGTTGTCGAGGAACTAGAGTTTTGAATAAGAAAGGAGAAAACTATTTTCTTTTTTTGTAGCATTGTATATTTGAATGGCAATGAAATTTGTGCTTTTTGCCTTTTGGGCGTGTTTATATTTTGTTACCTTTGATTTCTTACTGAGATTTAATGACTGGCATGTAGGGTAGCATCAACCATTGATGCTGTCTTGCTTTCACATGCTGATACACTTCACCTTGGTGCCCTCCCATATGCCATTAAGCAGCTCGGACTCTCTGCCCCAGTTTATTCAACTGAGCCTGTCTTCAGATTGGGCCTTCTCACTATGTATGACCAGTACCTTTCAAGAAAGGTGAAATTACACACTGGTTTGTTTGGTTTTGCTGTTGAGAAGAAGGTTTTTTGTGCTTCTTGGTTTGTAGGATGTTGGATCTCTCATATTCTTATATGTGCACTTGTCTTTTTAATCACTAGATAGAATTTGGAAAATGTGTGTTTCATAGCTGGATGGTTGGATTGAGATATTTTGTTCTTTTGTAGCAAGTGTCGGAATTCGATCTGTTCACATTGGATGATATTGATTCTGCTTTCCAGAGTGTAACGAGGCTAACATATTCTCAGAATCATCATCTGTCAGGTAGGTGTTTCAATTTTTATTTTTGAATGTCATGCATTGAAGTGGTGGCATGTATTTTGTTTCTCTTCTTCCACCTCATCATTCTACTTATAGGTTAGTATCTGGACCATAATCCCATTCAAGCCTTTATTTATTGCATGAAATTAAAGGCCATTAGGAAATCCAAAGTTCCCTCCAAACTGGAATCCTTTGTCTTGGCAACAGCTCTCTTGAAGCTAAGGGTATTTCTCACAAAGGAGTCAAAGATGAAAATCGCTTTGTTTTGGGCCAAGTTAAAAAGATCTATTTGCCTCATGTTGAAAGATTTAGTGGGGCTAAATGGCCAAAATTAATGTTACGTAGTATAACTTTTTAAAGGATCAATGATCAATGCTGAAGGTGTTCGCCTAATTTTTTATGTTTGTTATGCTATATAGTGAAAATATATTTTTATGTGACCTCTCATGGTTATTTGGCAAATAGTAGAGGCCTGAATGATAGTAACTTCACAAGTTTCCAGTGTCTAGTGTCTAGAATTATTTGCATGCGCAATGGAAGATTTTTGTTAACAACTAGAAACATTTGATTTGAAAGTTTAGTTTATCTGTGAATACACCTCATTTTCAAATGTTTTGGAACTTTGAATTGCCCTAAATTTATTAATCATGTGAATCCACTAATTCAAAGTATGCTATTAGTTTAAAATTTTATTTTCAGAAGTTAATACGTTTTTTTTGTAGTAACAGTTTACTTATATTCACCATGTGAAATATTTATCCTTGCTGTAGATGTTATGAATAAAAGTGTACATTAATTAATGATGGGAAATTAAAGCATGCATTATGAATTCATAAAAGATAAAGCTTTTGGTGTGTGACAAATAATTGCCCATACTTGAAAGAAATTGGTATAGTCTCCCAAACCTCGCATATAACCTTCTCAACCAGTATTATTTAATCTTTTAGAGTTCCTCTCTCATTCTGATATGCCTTGATGTTTCAGTACTTAATATTCCCTCATTTGGGTCGTGTTATCTTTAATGGCATTTTAATTTTTAACCACTTTTAGGCAAAGGAGAAGGAATTGTGATTGCACCTCATGTTGCTGGACATCTTTTGGGAGGTACTGTTTGGAAAATTACAAAGGATGGTGAGGATGTCATATATGCTGTTGATTTTAATCATAGGAAAGAAAGGTAAATTACTAGTAGTTCAATTTTATCTTTTATACCTTTCGAGAGCAATAAGGAATCTTCTCATCAATATATTTTTTTTTCTAGGCATTTGAATGGAACTGCTCTTGGTTCTTTTGTGCGGCCTGCTGTTCTAATAACTGATGCTTACAATGCTTTGAACAATCAGCCTTACAGACGCCAAAAAGACAAAGAATTTGGAGGTAACCATCTTTTTAATCCTGTAACTTCTGCAACGTGACTGAGCTAAGCAGGGTTTTTCCATTTTTTTTTTTGTTTTCTCAATAGCTATCAAGAGTAAACTGTAATACTTTATGTCTGGTACATTCACTTATGAGGCTGATGAGCCAAGCATGTACTTTAAATCTTGACCAAGAAATGAAAAAAAAATTGTTTAGGATTTATGTATGCTTTGGTTTTTCTAAATTTCTGATCATATATCTTGTTGACTATATAGATATCTTAAAGAAGACTCTAAGAGCAGGTGGCAATGTATTACTACCTGTTGACACTGCTGGACGAGTGTTGGAACTTATTCTGTTGTTGGAATCGGTCAGTATGAGACATGTGCTTCTACTCTCTTTCTCCTTTTTTTTTTTCCTTATGGTGTTATCTCTGAATTAATATCTCCTATATTTGTTCGTGCAGTATTGGTCTGATGAAAACATGAACTACCCCATATACTTTCTTACATATGTTGCTTCCAGCACAATTGATTACGTGAAGAGTTTCCTTGAGTGGATGAGTGATTCCATAGCAAAGTCTTTTGAAAAAACTCGTGAAAATATTTTTCTTCTGAAGTAAGTGGTCTCATCTTTAACTTATAGTTGAAGTAAGATATTCTTATGTCAGTTTAATTTTATGCTGTCTTTAGGAATACTTTTAACACCTAATTAGTGCTTGGCATATTAAACCTATGATTACTTTCTTGAGATATCTATTATATAAAGCAAACGCTTTCTTCAATAATAAGTGAAAAGTGAGCTTTGATAACCTAAGTTTAAGGATATCAAACAAATCATTAATCTCTTGTTATGATTGCTATTATATTGTCTCTAAAACTAGACTGCAATTCTCTTACCTGTAGGTATGTTACCCTTCTGATTAACAAGACTGACCTTGACAATGCTCCAGAGGGTCCAAAGGTTGAATAATTTGTATACTTATTTTTTGTCAGATCAACTTCGTTACCGACTCTGACATGTATACCTTCCATAGGTGGTTCTAGCATCCATGGCAAGTTTGGAAGCAGGCTTTTCTCATGATATATTTGTTGAGTGGGCCAATGATTCAAAAAATCTTGTGCTTTTTACTGAAAGAGGCCAGGTATATCCTGAGAATTTTTTTCCTTTGTGTTTCTGTATTCATGAGAATCACCATAAACTGTAGGATGTTTCTCTACTTTTATCTGCAAATCTATTAACAGCTTGTCCTTATAGTGTTGATGTCACAGTTGCATTTGTATTTTAATTTTCAATATGAATTGTTTTAGCTTTTCCCAAGGCACCAAAGATTAGATAAGTCAGAGAAAAGTTGTAAATATGTTTGCAGTTGCTAGTTACTTTAATGCTCTACAAAGTATTCTTTTTTGCATTTACAGATGACCTACCTTGACATTGTTTCCTGTGAATATATAAAGTAATAATGTTCGTAAGTTGGTTCCAAAAGTAATCTGACACGTGCTTGGATTTTTTTGCTGTGAAAACAGCATCTAATTCAAACTTTTTAATGAGGTTTCTTATGTTGGTTGTTAGGAAATTGCGTGTTTATTGCTTACCCATTTGTAATATACCTTGACTTCTCTTTCTTGTCTGCTTGACTGTAAAACATGTGATGAAAGCAACCTTTCTTTGTATCCATGGGGATATAGCTTTTCACTGTTGCATTCAAGATGATACAATCCTGGTTTCCACCCTTATAATCTTCTCACCAATCATTTTGTTTCCATCTTGCACAATATTTTCAACAACACATGCACAAATGCAAATACTGCTAATTTTCCATCTTTTGTCTTGTATTGTTGTCGTGTATTTTAAATTCTAGCTTAGGATGTTGTATTTTCTCTCCTACTAGACTTACAGAGTACCGTTGAAGATTTATCTTTATTAAAAGAAAGCTTTATATTTGTGGTAATGATGTTTTCTCTTTTTTAAGCAACGAGAATGGAGCAATTAGTCATTAATATTTCCTGTCATATATTTTCTTTAACTGCTTAAAACTGATGATTGCTATTATTTGTTTCAACTGATCCTCATGTGTTTGGATATGTAGTTTGCCACACTAGCTCGTATGCTCCAAGCTGATCCACCACCAAAAGCTGTCAAAGTTGTTGTGTCCAAGCGTGTTCCTTTGGTTGGGGAAGAGCTTATTGCCTACGAAGAAGAACAAGATCGAATAAAAAAAGAAGCTTTAAAAGCCAGTCTTATAAAAGAGGAAGAACTGAAAACATCTCATGGGTCTGATAATAATAATAGTGATCCAATGGTCATTGATTCTGGCAATAATCATGTACCACCAGAAGGTATGTGTAGTATAAATTATTTTGGAGCTATTCTTATGAAACGTTCATATTTTTTCATTTTAAGTAGAAAATATAAATTTGGCACTGTTCTCTTGTGAAATGTAATTGGACAAACAAAATTATCCATTTCAGATTTCTGTAATAACTACCTCTTCTGCTTAACTTCCTCATTCAGAGTTGTGTTTTATATATTTGAAATTTTCAATGATTATAGAACTGAACTTTTTGTCTTCAACTGGTTGTATCTTAATATGTACTGAACATTAAGAGTTTTAAAATAAAAGACTACCATTCAACAAATAACATGATATTTAATTGTCTTTGGAACATTATTCATCATTTTATGAACTTTCTAATGTGACTTCTATTTAATTAATCTGTATTTAGTATAAAATCATGTCATATTTACTTTGTGCATATATTGAATTTGTCTGTTATTATGCATATTTTGAAAATTTTTGGAAATTTCTTTTAATGTTTTATAAGTTTCTACAATTGTTTAAGGTTCTTTCACTAATTTGATTTGTACTTGCAGTGGCTGGTCCACGAGGTGGAGGATACCGGGATATATTTATTGATGGATTTGTTCCCCCTTCCACGAGTGTTGCTCCAATGTTTCCCTGTTATGAGAATACATCAGAATGGGATGATTTTGGTGAAGTCATAAATCCAGATGATTATGTAATTAAGGATGAAGACATGAATCAGATTGCAATGCACGTGAGTTTCTTTTCTAAAACATCTACTTCCCAGTTTCAGCTTGTAGTTTTCATTTTAAAAAAAATCTACTTTACTGTTTATACCATGTTTGTATGCTGAATTATAACAAAGAAGGTTCAATGTATAGAATATAATAAATTTACATATTCAGAAGTATGTACAAAGTTCAGACTTGCGAAACATTAGGCCAGTTGCATTAATGGATCACAAAGCATAAGGAGACTTTATAAAGGAAAAAGTACAAGAATCTTAAGCATAAGGAGACTTTATAAAGGAAAAAGTACAAGAATCTTAAGCTTAGTAAATTGTTATGGTCTATTTTGCATTTGGCTTGGTTGCTTGTCTTTAACTTTCTTTTTCATAGACATTTGGATGGCAAGTAACACATGCAACTTCTAACTAATTTTTTTCACTGATGTACTATTTTACGAGTTCTGATATAGAGGAATGGAGAGTTTGCTGGTTATCATTTTTCCTATTTTCTGTCAGGGAGGTGGTGATATAAATGGAAAACTTGATGAAGGTGCTGCAGGTTTAATACTTGATACAAAGCCATCAAAAGTTGTATCTGATGAAAGGACTGTAAGTACCAGTATTTATTTCTTATATTTTAGTGTTTCTGCTTTTTATGAATAATAAATTTATCAAATTGTATTTGAATTTGCATATGTTACTGTTGTATTCAGAAATTGAATAGATGAACCAAGTTTTTTTTTGTTTTTTTTTTTAATTTTGCCTTCCACTTTTGCACTTTGAATTATTTTTATCAGCACTTTTGTACTTTGAATATTATTAAATTTTACGGCTTTCACAAATGTTTTACACCTATCAGTTCTTGAGATTTACAAAAGATGTTATCATGTCTGTTTTTCCTGTAGTCATAGTAATCCTACAACAGATTTTTTGTTCATATCTGTTATTTGTTCCTTAGTTGTGCGTGTGTCTCTGTTTCTGTTTATGTCTGAGGAATCTTATGTTTTTATCCCCAAAGAAATCAAGCATAATATTGAGTTGGAACCACATTCGTGGTTTTTTTCATACAAAATTTTGTTATGTGCATTTTGAATTTTATCATGCTCTTCAGTTCTTGTTATCCATTCCTTTAATTTGGATTTGAAACACATCAGATAGGGAGCATTACATGGAAGCTTCTTTTACTTATTTTTGTACAAATGGATGCATTTCTTATGCTTTGAATATCCTGTATGTATCACTCTACTTGTGTGAATCTTAAATCTGCCAAATCTACATATAATGGTGTAAGGTATTGATATTATTTTTTTCCAGGTGCAAGTTAAGTGTGTATTGGTTTACATGGATTTTGAGGGACGTTCAGATGGAAGATCCATTAAAAATATTCTATCTCATGTGGCTCCCTTGAAGCTGGTATGCATCTCTTTGATGCTCCTCGGTTAACCAAGCACATCATTAATTTTTTTGTAAATTATATTTGAATTTGTCTTTTTTGGAATGGGTTGCCACCTTTAAAAACTATGCTATCTCAAGTGAGGGAACATTTTGATCTTCTGGCTACAATTCTGTGGTGGCAAGGAATTAGAATTTTAGCGGGATAGTATTATAATGGGCAGATAAAGAAGGTGCAGGAAAATATATTGATATTGTAGGCTTACTCGGTTGGCTTTTTATGGTTTGGAAAGCTGAATAACCCCAAGGCTTACTTGGTTGGCCAGGCCTAAATCAGCCATCAAACCTAGCACAATGAAGGAAGATTACCCAAGCCAAGGGGTATTTCACCCATATTTTTTTCCAATGAGAGACCTTTTAATAGTAACTTGTAGCATTTTTGTGTAGTGTCTAATTCAACCTGCAAAACTAACTTGTAAGGTGAGCACTATCTGATATTATTAGTTCCACCCTTCAAGTTGCCATCAAGACACTTTCCAAAGAGGCTGCAACTAGCTTTCCAACACACTTGTGCCAAAAAGTGTGTCAAATGCAAGTGGAACAATAGATCTTGGATAGAATTTAGTACCATAAGAACTCAAACATAGGATCTATATTAACTCCACAAAATTGACTTGTGAGGTTAAGATGATCCTAGCTGTATAAGTTTGACTTAAGCCATATCTCTCTATTTGATGTGGGTCTAAACACCATCATTGAGGCTGCAACCATGTTAGAAAAAGTGGAGGGAAATTCCGTGAATGTGCTTGATTGTATTTCTTCACCCAGACTGGCAAAACAATTTACATGAGAACAATTAAGATGAACTTCCTAATATACATTTAAGGTAACTATACTAAGAATTTGGACAACTTTGGAAAACAATCAATAAAGAAGCCCTTATTTCCTAATATATTCTTATCTTGGACAATATAAGGGACTATTCATTTGATTTTTTTCCTTTCTATTTTCTTCTCGATCTAGGAGAGAAAACCTTTTCTGAATGGTCTCACCACAAGTTTTATCGCCTGACTTATCCACTTCCCATTGAGGTGAATATTTTTGGGAAATGCAATTTTTCTCTAGCATTTTTCTTTTTCCCCTACTTCCTAATGGTTGCTAAAAATTGCACATTTTCCCCTAGATATTAAAACTTACCAAGAATGCTAATTTGGTAAACTAAAGGCTTAAATCCACTTTTGGTATGTTTCGCAAATGTGCAATTTTGATCATTATAAAATCATAATTGTAGATTTGGTCCTCCAGTTTTCCAAAATTAAGCAATTCAACTACTATATCATTCAATTGTTAAGAAAATATGTTAACATATCTGTCAGATTAATATGTATTTAAAGTTAATTGTCTAACCTTAATATCAATATCTTACATAAATGAGTAATTGATACTATTATCACTAACAAACATGTACCATTTTTTTGTAAGCAGTTGGATGAAATATTAACCATGGACTAAAATTGCTTTATTTGCCAAATTTGATTACCAAATTTGCAATTAAAACTTTATAGGAACCAAAATAACACATTTGTGAAACTACAGAAATCAAAAAGTGGATTTAAGCCTATGTCAAATTGCCCAGAAAGATTTTGTTGCCTTGGTGGAGCAAATCTTCCCTTAGATCTATTTGTGCTTGCCAAATTAGTTTACTTGACGGACTAATTTTGTTCACTAAAATTTTAATAGACTAATATTTGACAGACTACTTTAGTGTTTACTTGAAATTAAAAGTTACATTCCTACTTAACTGAGAATAATCTCGAACAATCAATGGCTAAACTAGGAATAAGGAACTGTACATAACGAGACATGCACCAAACCTGTGCATGTATTTTTCTGATTGCCTCCCAGTATTACTATCTAACTTTTTAGCTATTATGGTCTAGCTCACTGGCACATGATATTGGTTTAAGGGATGAGCTAATGATACTATCATTATTATCATTTACTTGGTTTATTATCATGCATGATGATGAATACTTACTGATTTTTCCAAAAGGTTTTGGTGCATGGGTCAGCAGAAGCTACAGAGCATCTGAAGCAGCACTGCCTGAAGCATGTTTGTCCTCACGTTTATGCTCCCCAAATTGATGAGACAATTGATGTGACCTCTGATTTATGTGCTTACAAGGTACAATGATGTCAAGTTTCATACATTTCAAAAACAGCTTTACACAATGTTAAAATTAAGCATGTGCTTTTCTGGGTATAGGTTCAACTATCTGAGAAGCTAATGAGTAATGTACTCTTCAAAAAGGTAAAAGTATATCATGTTGAATAGCTACAACCAACCTTTTTCCACTAGGTGGGAATTCATTATTTTGAATAATGAAAATGAGTTCAACTGCAGCTGGGAGATTATGAAGTAGCTTGGGTAGATGCTGTAGTAGGGAAGACAGAAAACGACATGCTTTCTCTGCTCCCTGTTTCTGAAGCGGCTCCTCCACATAAGTCTGTTCTTGTTGGTGATTTGAAATTGGCAGATATCAAACAGTTTCTCTCTGGCAAGGGTGTTCAGGTACTTGTTCAGTTTTATTTCCAGTTCCTCCTTGCTCCGATTTTTGATTGGCACATGAAGTGCAAATGCTGTTTACTCTGTTCTTTAACTGAAATCTGAGTAAAAGAAAATTAGAGAACATTGACTATGGAAATATGTATCCTAACTCAATTAACTTCATAGGTGGAGTTTGCTGGTGGGGCTTTACGTTGTGGTGAATACGTAACTCTTCGGAAAGTTGGGGATGCAACTCAGAAGGTAAGTGCTTCTCCTTCTGAGCATTTGTTACTTTTCTGTAATCTTAGAAAACTGGTAATTTTCTAATATAGATGAGTTTATTCAGTTGCTGGATCATGATTCTGATCTTTTAAGATGATTTTTTCTTTATTACAGGGTGGTGGTTCTGGTGCTCAGCAAATTGTTATTGAAGGTCCTCTGTGTGAAGATTACTATAAAATTCGTGACTATCTCTATTCACAATTTTATTTGCTTTAGATTTGGTTGGACTAGTGGAAAGGCTGATCATGGATTTCTTTCCTTTTCTGACACAACAAACTAGAGCTGTTTTTCTGATAAGATAGAGAACACAATTGCTCGGTGAATGCACAAGGATTCAAGACTAAATAGGTATGAGTAGCAATGCTGGGACAGCTGCAAACTGGCTCATTTAGGTAGCCATTTGACACAAGATTCCCAATGCCCCTTACTGAAATCACGGCACATCATTTTCGTCTTTGTATCTCTGATTTATGCCAACCATCACTATTTCTGGTGGGTGTGAACTTCTCTGCAGATAGATACTTTTCAAGTGTGTTTTCTCTTTGTACAATTATAGAAAAGGAAATGTAATTTATTGTTCATGTGTAGGCTTCAGATTTTGTTAGGTTATTCGTCTGTCACATTCAGTTTTCACACTAACGTGAAATTAGACTGACAAAATGAGTGTGTATGTTTTATCCTTGTTAATTTGACTAACATCACTGAACAAAATTACAGCTTAATCACATCTGTCCTATTGATTTTAATGTCTCTACGTTTGTTGAACTTTGGTTTATTAGTTCGATGACATGCTGTGACATGAAGGATACAATTCCTTGTTCAATATTTAGAAGCACTTACTGAAAACTTTTGCTCTTTTGAATGAGTTTGTGGAAATAACTTTTGTTGGACTGAATTAAGATACTTGCTGTTCAGCCAGATGCCATGCCGTTTACCCATTAAATTGAGTAAATAGTGTGGACAATGACAGTAGAATTGGTTTTTGCGCTGATTTAGTTGCAAGTTGCTATGAACCACAACTTTTTTATTATTTTTATAATAGTCATTGTAAAAGTCGTATTGAACATGATTTTTATTGGATGACTGCAGTATTTATGAATGCAAATTGAACATTTTTAACATAAAAGAAAGAGAAGGGCAACACTGTTAAAAATATAGTCCAATTGAGTTGACTTCAAGATCTCGGATTGATGTCAAAAAAATTTCAAAGTAAGAATCATTTTGTCCTAAAAAGTTGTTAAAATGATGCTGAGTTACACATTTTAGCATAAAAATAACATCATTTACAACTGCAAGTTTCCTAAACAAAACAGTTCAATGTTAAAATCAGTGACAACATCAACTAATAAATGAATCGAAACCTTTTTTTTTTCATTTCTTTCTGGCTGATAAGCACTTAATACTGGAAGATAGTGATTAAAGAAACTTGAAGTACTTAAATCCAACGTTACGTTTCTTGCAATATGCACAAATCTTAAACCATATTTTCTTAAAAAGACCTATCCCATACAACTAAAGATTTTGAATAGCTAAGTACAAACCAAACTATGAAATAAGAAGAAGATTAGGAGAAATCTCCCTTGTGTTGAATATACACATAGGGTCCTCTATTTATAATAGAAGAAATATGGGCTAAGCCTAAAATACAAATAAGAAATATAAACAAACTAAATAAGAAATATAAACAAACTAACTAAAGATAAGAGATAAATATAAACTAAATATAATATCTCTAACACTCCCCCTCAAGCTAGAGCATACAAATTGTATGAACCAAGCTTGGAATAAATAAACTCAATTTGAAATATATGATCTGTCTTCAAGAGTGTGGGGCAACTAGATGCGCAATCACATGTCGACGAACAACTAACAACAATTTATGGACAGTAGTAGACAACTGCGAAACTTCAAATAGCACCATGAAACTTCAAGTGGAATGACTTTGACAAAGGAGAACAATGACAAACTCCAGGGACTGGATTTCCATCAAGTAAGGATGGGGCTTGCATCAAAACTACAGGGAATGCCATCACTGACTGATGGGCTTGTAGTGGCTAAAAGCAACAAAACTACAGGGAATGTCATCACTGACTGATGGGGCCTGTAGTGGCTAAAAGCGACAAAACTGCAAGGACTGCCATCATTGACTAGTGGAGTCTGAAAGCCTGAAACCTGGCTGGAAACATACTCCCCCTCACGGCGAACGACGGAAATGACGGCGCGCCGATGACAGACCGTGAATGTGGAAGATCATAATGAGCTCTTATTCATCAAAGCACCCAAAAACAAATCTAACAGATTTGACAAAGGGTTGGTGAAATTGTTTCAACCCATAATTTTAGTGTTGAAATTTCTTGTGTTAACCACTAATTGTCCTTGAAGACCTTTTAGAATAGAGAAGATAGCGAAAGCAGTAGAGGTAGGACTAGGTGTTGGTGCATCAGTGGCACAAGTGTCGGAGACGACGGCCGGAGACAGTGGCTGGAGACGACGACCGGAGACGGTTGCCGGATACGGTGGCCGGAGACGACGGCCGAAGACGGTGGTGGCGACGGCAGTGGACGGTTGGTGAGGGTGGCCGGCGGCAGTGGACAGCTGGCAGGTGGCGGCTGGTGGCGAGCGGCAACGGGCAGTGGCGGACAACAACACCAGACACTGGCAGACAACAACACCAGACAGATGCGAGACAGAATCTAGAGATTGCCCATTGAAGTATAAAGGCAAAACGGGGGGGGGCGGGGGGGGGGGGGGCGCTGGTGGCGGTGGCCACCGGCGACAACAAAGACAAAGTAGAAAAGAATCAGAAAACCTACTCTGATACCATATGAAATAAGAAGATTAGGAGAAATCTCCCTTGTGTTGAATATACACATAGGGTCCTCTATTTATAATAAAAGAAATATGGGCTAAGCCCAAAATACAAATAAGAAATATAAACAAACTAAATAAGAAATATAAACAAACTAAATAAGAAATATAAACAAACTAACTAAAGATAAGCGATAAATATAAACTAAATATAATATCTCTAACACAAACTATATACAACCTTTCTAATCTCCTGAGCTCTTACAAGAGCTTCCAAGAATGGGCAGAATATCATTCACCACATGCCTGATTATGTTGCTGTCTGATGGTCTTGAGATGTTCATGCACTCCTGCAGGTCTGCATCATAGGCTATCAAAATCCAATCATGATCATCATCCGGATACTTGATATCAAATGTTCCATCCTCTAGTTTCAATCTTTTAACAATTTCTTCTTTTAATTCCACAATGCCACAGTTCAAAGAGATCTTAAACCTTATCATATCTTCTTTGTAAGTTGCCTTAATGGTCACATTCTTCACCTCTTTCCTAATTGCAAAAGCTGCAAATGGTGTCATGTTATTAGTATCCATGTGCAGCAAAGGAGTCAAATCAGAACAAAGGAATTAACAAAATAGGTTACAGAACACTTTAAGAAAATAGTCTGTTAGAATCATTACATATAGGTATCATTATTTAGGCAAGTCTACAAAATGATTAATGAGTTGTACCTAGTTCAAACCTTAGTAGTCTAGTGCAGACTCTTGGTGTTCCATGTACTCTTATGATGTTCATTATAAATAGAAGATAATGAGAGAGATCATTAAGCCCTCAAGAATATATTTTTATCAGTCTTAAATCTTAAGTTGGTATCAGAGCAGGTTCATCCTGCTCTGGTTTCCGCCCTGGGTTGTCCACCAGCATTGTCACTGCTGTTCGCATCTGTCCGGTGCCATTTTTCGTTGTCCGTGGCTGTCTCGCTACTATCTGCAGCTGTCAACTACAGTTTGAAGCTCTTTAACTTGGTTGTCTTCCATCTCGCATCTGTCCGCTGCTGTCCACCGTTGTCCGCCGCCGGCCGCTGTCACTGTTCCGTTCGGCGACCACTGGATCTGGTTCGCCTCTTCACGCGACGACCAACCCCACCGGTGTCAGCGTCTGATTCTTCCCCACGCTCCGCCACGTGCCGCGTCTTTGTGCGCTGCGAACAGGCGCGTACAGCTCATGCACCGCCCTCTGGCTGTCGGAAAGTCACCGCGACACCTCCATAGCCGTCGCCTGAACCTCCTCTCTTTGTTCTGCCCCTCAAAACCCTGCTTCAATGAGGTCCAGAAGCTCCCGTTGAAGAAAACCCTAAGAACCCCCTAGGGTTTTAAAGTTCCTCTCGGTTTTCTGGCTCCTTTCTCGTTCCTCTCCTATTTTTATCAACAATGGCGTCTGAAAGTGTTCTTTCTTTCTCTGGAAGTCCCTCAATTACTTCCGAAAAGCTAAACGGAATGAATTACCTCTCTTGGTCTGCTGTCGTGGAAATGTGGTTCCTCGGTCAAGGACATTATGACCACCTTGAGCAGGATGGAAGCCAAGTACCTTCTAAAAAAGCTGAACAATGGAAACAAGCAGATTTCCAGTTGTGTGCCATATTGTGGCAGTTTATGGAACCACGACTTTTGATATCTCTTAGAGATTTCAAAACATGTCACTCGTTTTGGAAGAAAGCTCAAAGCATCTATGCTAATGATATTCAACGTCTCTATGATACAACAAACAAGCTTGCAAGTCTCAAAATGACAGACCATGATATGGTCTCCTTCATGACTGAAGCCCAAGCACCTGCGGAAGAGTTGAGAATGTTCTTGGAAGTGGAATCTTCGGAAGACATCAAGAAAAAGCTTGACAAGTATTATATGGTGATGATCCTTCGTGCTTTGCATCCAAATTTGAATCACAGATCAACTCCTGACAAGCCATGAGGTCCCTTCCTTAGAAGCCTTGACCACATGTCTTCTTCATGTTCCAGTGCCTCAATCTCAGGAAGCTCATGAAACATTGAAACCATCTGTCATGGTTGCCACACGAGGAAGAGGAGGACGTGGCACTAGAGGAGGAGGACGTGGAGGTCGGGGACGTCCACAGTGCACTTATTGTAAGAGGGTGGGTCACACCCAAGAAAACTACTACTCCTTGCATGGCTTTCCTTCCAAAACAGCCAATATCTCTAAGGCTGACACTCCCACTTCCAACTCCAAGTTCACTGAGGAAGAGTATCAAGAGTATATGCGATTAAAGTCTAATAGGTTGGCGCAATCATCTCAGTCCCCAAGTACGTCTACAACCTGCATTTCTCAAGCCATGCAAGGTCCCAATTCATGGGTAATTGACTCAGGTGCTTCTGATCCCATCTTTGGTAATACCTCATTGTTCTCAACCCTTTCCCTCCAAGAAAAACTCCATTTCATTACCCTTGCAAATGGCTTTAAAACTTGTTCAAAGGGAGTCAGTCAAGTCTCCCTGTCTCCCTCTCTCATTTTGAAATCTGTTCTTTTTGTCCCTAACTGTCCATTCAATTTAATTTCCTTAAGTTAGTTAACCAAAATGTTATATTGTTCAATAACCTTTGATTCAAAATCTTTTGTTATACAGGAGCGTTTGAAGATGGAGGTTTATACCATTTTGGATCTCGTCCACGGGTATCCTGTGTTGCAGCTCTTCCCCCTAAAGTGTTACATGATCGGTTTGGCCATCCTCACTTGTCAAAGTTAAAAAAGATGTGTCCTAAACTTAGTGGTCTCCAGACTTTAGAATGTGAGTCTTGTCAACTAGGAAAACATGTTAGATCCGTCTTTCCTAAAAGGTCTCAATCAATGTGTACTTCTAGTTTTTCTATTATTCATTCTGATGTCTGGGTATCTAGTCGCATCTCTTCTTTTGGTTTTAGGTATTTTGTTACATTTATAATGAGTATTCTAGATGTACTTGGGTTTATCTAATGAAAGATCGCTCTGAATTGTTACCCATCTTCACATCTTTTTTTAATGAAATCAAGAACCAATTTGGTCAAGTAATTAAAATCTTAAGAAGTGATAATGCTAAAGAGTATTTCTCATCCTCTTTTTCTGCAATCCTTAGCTCCCATGGTATTTTGCATTAGTCCACTTGTCCTCATACACCCCAGCAAAATGGTATAGTCGAAAGAAAAAATAGACACTTGGTTGAAACTGCTCGTACCCTTTTGCTTGGTGCCCATATTCTTGTTCATCACTAGGGGGATGCCATCTTAACTGCATGTTTTCTTATTAATAGGATGCCCTCCTCCTCTCTCTATGATAAAGTCCCGTTCTCCATTCTCTTTCCCAATGATCCTCTCTTTCACACCCCTCCTCGAGTGTTTGATGGTGTTTGTTTTGTTCACGACATGTCTTCAGGGCTAGACAAGCTCTCCGCTCGTGCAATCAAATGTGTCTTTTTGGGTTATTCTCGACTTCAAAAAGGGTACCGGTGTTACTCTCTTGAAACCCAGAAGTACTACATGTCTGCCAATGTCACATTCTTTGAACAAACACCTTTCTTCTCTCCCTCTGTTCAAGATGTTCATATCCTCCAACAGGTCCTTCCTCTTCCAGTGGTTGAGTCCAATATCTCCCATGTCCCAGTCAATTCAAGTCATGCTCAAGGTCCTCTCGAACCTTCCTCTCCACATATTGATCTCTCCCGACGCAATACCCCCATGGGCAGTCCTCTTCCAGAAAATGGTGGATCTCCTTTAGATTCTTCTCCATCACCGCCTCCTGCCACGCCTCCTTGTGAAGATGATTCTGGTTGGCCCATTGCTCTCAGAAAAGGTAACCGTTCCACTCGCAACCCTCATCCCATTTATAATTTTCTTAGCTATCACAGATTGTCGCCTTCTTTTTATTCCCTTTTATCCTCAGTGTCTTCTGTGGTTATACCCAAAAATGTGAAAGAAACATTTTATCATCCTGGATGGCGACAAGCCATGATTGCAGAAATGTAGGCTCTTGACCACAGTAATATTTAGGAGCTTGTGCCACTTCCTCCAGGCAAAAAGGTTGTTGGTTGTCGATGGGTATATGTAGTTAAAGTCGGCCATAATGGTGAAATTGATAGGCTCAAAGCCCGGCTGGTTGCAAAGGGGTACACTCAAGTGTATGGCCTTGATTATTGTGACACCTTTTCTCCTATGGCAAAGATGACTACCATTCGTCTTTTCTTCGCGATGTCCGCTATTCGTCCTTGGCCACTTCATCAATTGGATATAAAAAATGCCTTTCTCCATGGTGATCTTGAGGAATAAGTTTATATGGAGCAACCTCCTGGGTTTGTTGCTCAGGGGGAGTCTGGTATGGTTTGCAAATTACACCGATCTTTGTATGGACTCAAGCAATCACCACGTGCTTGGTTTGGAAAATTCAGCTCCATTGTTCAAAAATTTGGGCTAAAACGCAGTGAAGCAGATCATTCGGTCTTTTATTATCATTCATCTCTTGGGAAATGTGTTTACTTAATAGTATATGTTGATGATATAGTCATTACAGAAAATGATACTGCTGGAATATCTCAATTGAAGGAGTACTTGTGTAGACATTTCCAAACCAAGGATCTTGGAAGCCTCAAATACTTCTTAGGCATTGAAGTAGCTCAGTCAAAGGATGGAGTTGTAATCTCCCAAAGGAAGTATGCCCTGGATATTTTGCAAGAAACAGGCATGATTGATTGTAGACTGGTTGACAGTCCTATGGACCCAAATAAAAAATTAACAACCGAAGAAGGTGAGTTATTTTCCGACCCGGAGAGATATATGAGACTTGTTGGAAAACTAATCTATCTCACTATTACAAGGCCGAATCTATCTTTTGTTGTTGGAGTGGTTAGTCACTTCATGCAAGCTCCATGTGTTGGCCATTGGAATGCTATCATTCGAATCCTAAGGTATTTAAAGAAGGCTCCCGGGCAAGGGTTGTTATATGAAGAGAAAGGAAGCCTTCAGGTATCAGGATATTGCGATGCCGATTGGGCAAATTCTCCTATTGATAGAAGATCTACTACTGGATATTGTGTTTTCCTTGGAGGAAACATTATCTCATGGAAAAGTAAGAAACAAAATGTAGTGGCTCGATCAACAGTTGAAGCTGAATATAGGGCAATGGCATCACTAACATGTGTACTTATATGGGTGAAGTAGTTCCTTCAAGAGCTTAAATTCTGTGACATTCAGAGTATGAAGATGTATTGTGATAACCAAGCTGCCCTTCACATTGCATCAAATCCAGTGTTTCATGAGAGGACTAAACATATAGAGATTGATTGTCATTTTGTTTGGGAAAAGTTATTGTCAAAAGAAATATGTACCGAGTTTGTTGGATCAAATGACCAACTCGCAGATGTGTTGACTAAGTCATTGAGGGGACCTAGGATTGAGTTTATTTGTTCCAAGCTTGGTACATACAATCTGTATGCTCCAACTTGAGGGGGAGTGTTAGAATCATTACATATAGGTATCATCATTTAGGCTAGTCTGCAGAATGATTAATGAGTTGTACTTAGTTCAGTACCTAGTTCTGTACCTAGTAGTCTAGTGCAGACTCTTGGTGTTCCATGTACTCTTGTGATGTTCATTATAAGTAGAAGATAATGAGAGGGATCATTAAGCTCTCAAGAATATATTTTTATCAGTCTTAAATCTTAAGTGAGTCAATTGATTCAATGAAATTAAATTGTAAGGATAATGAGAAATATGCAAAACAAAATTCAAATTTAATAAAAGAAATAAGGAAACTTTGCCAATTCCATGAGATGCCACTTCGGATCCATTGAGAGCGCTAAATAAAATGAAGAATTTTCAGAAAAAGCATGGAAGAAAATAAAGAAATGTTACGGGTGATATGATCTAAGACACCTGAGTTAAAAATTCATAGACTATGACCTTCCTTAGACAGTCAACACATTTGACATTGAGAAGGCTAAGATTAGAAAATTTTTCAAACTTGTATCTCAAAAACTCTTGATACTCTCTAGACTCTGAATTATCAGATTTAGACACATGAGCGGTTTTGTTTTTAACATAAAAGAAAGAGAAGGGCAACACTGTTAAAAATATAGTCCAATTGAGTTGACTTCAAGAGCTTGGATTTATGTCAACAAAATTTCAAGCATTTTGTCCTAAAAATTGGTTAAAATGATGCTGAGATACACATTTTAGCAGAAAAATATCATCATTTACAACAACTGCAAGTCTCCTAAACAAAACAGTTCAATGTTAAAATCAGTTACCACATCAACTAATAAATGAATCAAAACCTTTTCTTTTCTTTTTTTATTTCTTTCTGGTTGATAAGCAACTAATACTGGAAGATAGTGATTATAGAAACTTGAAGTACTTAAATCCAACGTTACGTTTCTTGAAATATGCACAAATCTAAAACCATAATTTTTTTTAGAAAGACCTACCCTTACAACTATATGTTCTGAATAGCTAAGTACAAACGAAACTATATACAACATTTCCAATCTCCTGAGCTCTCACAAGAGCTTCCAAGAATGGGCAGAATATCATGCACCACAAGCCTGATTATGTTGCTGCCAGAGGATCTTGAGATGTCCATGCACTCCTGCAGGTCTGCATCACAGGCTATCAAAACCCATTCATGATCATCATCCAGATACTTGATATCAAATGTTCCCTCCTCTAGTTTCAATCTTTTGGCAATTTCTTCTTTTAATTCCACAATGACACAGTTCAAAGAGATCTTAAACCTTATGATATCTTCTCTGTAAGTTGCCTTAATGGTCACATTCTTCACCTCTTTCCTAACTGCAAAAGGTGTCATGTTATTAGTATCCCTGTGCTGCACAGGAGCCAAATCAGAACATTGAGGATTCATCCTGTAAGGTTCTGGAACCTGATCCTCCAAAACAGCATCGGTTGAAGGACATAGATTCCTCAAGTCCTTAGAACTACCAACACCCTCAAGTAGTTGTCCTCCAAATGGTTCTTGAGGTTCTGTGGTTTCCACAAAATTAGGAATAGGATATGCAGTTGCATGGTTGGGTATACTAGTTGAGTGCAGTGTTGACCCCAGTGATCCCCTTAAAACAAGACATTGCTCACTGATGCCTGTTACAAATATATCTTTTGGAGGGGACATTTCATTTGGGGGACTACCTTGGCATGAACCATGAGGAGAAGGATTTGCACTCTCTTCACTTGAGCCACTCCCAGTTCTAAACCTGGTTGTACCTTTAGTGCCAATCTCCTGAATGGCCACAACTTTTTCATTAATCACTTTCTCAGGATTTTGTGTCCTTGTACTTAAAAACTGACCTTCCAACCCAGCTTGTCTGTTTGTTTCTGATGCTCTAGAAGCATCAAAATCTTGTTCATTGATCTTAGGTTCTGATGGCCTAATGGTCAATGAGGTTTGGCGGTTGAACTTGTTTGAAGTGGAGGGCTCAGAAAAGGAACCAGCAGCAATGGGAAGTGAACCAGTACTTAGAGAGTTCAAACCAAACGCACCTTCAGCACCATGGACTGATTCAATAACACACTTGAGTTTGGATAGGGAACGGTTAACCTTTTTGATCTTTCGAGATGGCCAACGCGATATCCCATGTTGCCTACAGATGCGTTTCATTGTAGTAGGGCAAACTGCATGCACATCAAGAATATATCTAAGAACTTCATGTTTGAGCTGCTAGTAGTAAAAAATGAAAGCTACTAGCAATAAACAATAACCATTTTTGATAATTAAGCATTTTTATATAGCTTTGTATTTCTAGAAAGTAGCAAGAGAACTTAGTTATTGTAAGAGAAGAATTGTTGCCATATAACTACTATATTTCATGAGCTCTTCATTGATATAGAGAAAACTTGTATCTTAGCATAGACACAAAAAGTATTTCGTTTGACTGCTAAACCAGAGAATGAAACATACCACCAAGGCTCTTTGCAGCATCCTTAAGGCTTCCAGTGAAGTAATGTTGCAAAACATCAAGACTAATAGATTTCTCAGCTTTTCCACGTTTTCTCTCTGAGGGTTTCTTTTTGGTTCTGGGTTCCAAGGAAGTGTTCTGATCAATGTGCCCATCTGTATTATCACCAAGATTCCTTCCATCATTTATGTCATCAAAGTCTGTTGTTGTTTGCTGCTCAGATGGCTCCAGTGGCAGCCTCTCCCCCATATTTGGGGAGGCATGTCTAGGTGGTGACATAGAAGATTGAGTAATTGGAATTGATTCAAACCACAAATGAACTCTTTCTTTTCTTGCTTCTATAATTTCAATGGAACAGTTCTGCTCAAGTTCAACACCAGCAGCAATCTTAAGACTCTGAAAATGTGGCTTCATTGTGGCTAATATTGACCTCAACAAAGTCTTTTGTTCATTAAATTCTGTGATCCTTGGAGGAAGAAAAAACTCTATCACATATTCATCATTTCCTGTATGAGAGCTTTGTAAGCATACTGCAAAAGAGCTGGTTAAACCAAACATGAGAGCATAATGTACTAAGGGATATTCAGTTTTGCAGAATTGAGTAATGTTCCCACAGAAACACATGTTGTGAGACAAAAATGCCCTCCCAGCAACCCCTTGACCTTGTTGTAAGTGATGCTCAACACAAGCCTCATGGAAACCCCATGTATGAGCATCTATGACATAGAATGCTACCTCAGTTATAGACATGCATACTTGCCCCATGCAACAACCATCAAAACTTGAGCAACTTTTCTTATGACCACCACCATGTGCCAAGACACTCCGATGCTTACATGGAACCCATGTTTGTGCTAGAGGCAAACTATGAGTCTCACACACAATTGTCAGTATCTCCAAAATCTCGGCTAATGCGTGCTGGCGATCTTCATTACAAATCTGGTTTAAAATAATTGCCAAGTTATATCTGTGATAACAGAGGGGTAAGATAGAAGTCACAGAACAACATACATATATACATATCCATACATAATTACATTTATATATGTATGTGTGTGTGTGTGTGTATATATATATATATATATATATATATATATATATATATATATATATATCTTTTGAGAAAATAAACAAGATAAGGGATGCATCATGCATGATAGTAGAAAACGACCTGATTGTATGGATGCTCCAAAATCTCTGAACTCCTTAAATTAACTGCCTGCAAAGAAACTGACAGCAGGTAACTCAGGAATTTTTAAGAACATATCAATAATAACTTATGAACAACCAATTCTGACACTACAAACAACAGGGTCAGATGACCTCACTAATGGAACATTGTGACACTGCAGAATTGAATTAAGAATTATATATTCATGTTATAAAAGTGAAGTTAAACTTACAATTGTCATATGATAATAAACCTCAAAAACTAACACTAGAGAACGAATCAAACATGAGCAAAACATGCACTTATAAGCTATAATGAAGAACAAAGCTTAGATACAATACTCTAAGTGTTGTTTGTTTCAATGTTATTCAACCAGATTTGAAATTTCATATAGTGAAAATAACACCTAGAGTATTGTATTAAAGTTTTCTCCTATAAGAAATAGTACAGCGCAAAAGAAATCCAACCTCAAGGGCTTTGCAGATTTTGTCAACCTCAGGAGCATAGTTAATCTTCGGTGAAGTCATTATCAACTCCAGTACAGCTACACATGACTGCCCTGCAGGCTCAAACACAGGTAGAGCCAAGGTTCCACGAACATTGTAATGTTGCGCATGGTTTAGGCGCTGATACTCTTTGCTAGAATAGTACTGAACATTAGGAGTCCATTCTGGAATTTTTTGCTGAAAAACTCTACCAGGAAGTCCCAGTATTTCATCATTCTCTCCATCCACAGAAAACATATACCTCAGAGACACCGTTCTATACTGATGAAGTCCATTACTATGTGGATCAAGAACAAATGGTTGGCCTGAAGTTGTGAGTGCATACCGGTTTCCATTCCTCACAGGTGCCCAAACCTGAGCAAGAACATTCTGTTCAGTCAACTCTTTGAAGTGGCGAAGTGCTTGTGTCATTCTTTCCTTGATTAGACAATAGCCATCTGAATTTTCTGAAGGTGGCACAGCTACAAGAGATGGTGACACATATTTCTTGTTGTCATAATTTTCAACTGGATTTTCAGTTACTGCTTTTGTGTTACCTGAAAGTAGTAGCTTCAGTCAGAACAACTGCAGGTCCATAGAAAACTATAACGTTCATGTTTGGCATAGATGTCTTTGGAATGAACTATGAAAGCTTATTCTTGGCTCAATGTTATTATATCTAATACTTGTATATTTAGAAATAACTACAAATACCATAACTACATTGAGATTTACTTTTAGGATCAGGTGTCACTGGAACGGTGTATGAAAAATTGTACAGTTACGCTGATGACATTTTTGAGCTCAATCTCACGTTATATCTAGCATTTCTGTGTTTATACATAGCTACAAAAGCCATAAAGTCACCATCTTACACATGCAATAGTCAACATCCCAAGAAAGTTGGAATTGTTGACAAAAGTGTGTATGACCTTTATATATGAAATAGGTTGAAGGTCAATGAGAAAAATAAGGAAATGACTGCACATAATGAGGCCTTAAAATTTGACCATTCAATTTATAAGATGGATATGAAAAGAAATTTCATCTTTAGATTTGGAAATGCTACTTTATCATCATCTGTGAAATAGAGCCTCACGAACGGCAAGTGAAATGATAATAAAAAGGTTAAAATTCCTTCAATTTACATGAACTATAGGCCGAGAAATAGAGAAACTGTTGAAAAATATAATTCTAAATCTTAAATTTCACAGTCAATTGAAGCAAGTTCAGTGGCTGTTATCAAGTTAGAGTCAACTTGAGATGAATCATGTCATGAAAGTTGAAGACAACTCCAAAATCCAATTCAACGTCCAAACTGAAAGAAACTAAAACAAAAAATAACAAAATAGGAAACCGTGGCAAACAAAGAATGATACCTGCAATTGCAATTCTGATTTGCTTCTCATCTTCAACATCAGAAAAAGCCCAGACAGGAGAAAAAGGTTGTTCGATAGTGGATAAGAGAAAAGGAGACATGGGGTTGGAGACCGAAGATATATGATCCAAGGGCCATAGACTTTCCAAACCAATGTCAAAATCCATGGCAAACCCATGTTCCTCCTGTGGCTTTGACTTGGGAAGAAAGTCAGGATTTTCTTCCTTGGATTCTGACATTTTCACAAGGATGCTTTTCCTTGAAAACTGGAGTGTATAGAGTGATTAAGTTTGGAACTTTGTAATGATGAGGAGAATGAAGAGAGTTGAAAACTATACAATAGATAACGATGCTTGAGTAAAACTGCAGAGGGTGGAGAATATAAGAATATGTAACAAAATGTCAATTTCACTCCGACATGCCACTTGCTTGTTGAGAGAAAAGATGATCGAACGTTGAATAAAAAAAAATGATATACTTCCACCCTCAAATAGTTTTTACACCCTTTTATTTTAATTTTTTGTAACAAAATGTCAATGAGGACAGTTGAAGGTTACATCTGCCAAATTTATTATTATTTTTTGTCTTGTTACAATAAGACAAACTATATAAGAGAAAATTTATGTAAGATACTGGCATAAAAAAAAGGTAAGATAATCTTCCTATGTTGCTGTGTAAGTGTAATTTTTTTGTCTCGTAGTTGTACCATTGTGGATGAAATAAAATACCTTTGCATCAAGATATGCCTTTTATTTAAGGAAAATGATATTTCAACAATATATTTTGACAATATTTAGACACTGGACACGTGTCTAAATTTTATTGATCCACGTGAAAAATCATTTTAAAATAAATTGATGACGTGGTATGGAGAGAAATGGGGCAGATTTGAATTTGAAATTCATTTAGGAAATTTTCGCATTTGAGTCATTTGAGAGAGAGGGAGAAGCGCTCGAGAACCCAACCACCACCGCCAATGACGATCTCGTTTCAACCAGCCACCACTGCCACCGGACTACGGCCGTCGGAGAGCTGCCGTCTGTCCGATGTATTCCCTCCACCCAGCCACCCAATGCCGCCTTAGTGTCGGCTTTCGAAGGCAAAACCTAGACATCGGAGGTGTGCCGTCATCTTCTCTCCTCTAAGCCACCGTGCTGTTGCCGTTGAGTCGTCGTTCGAAGACAAAATCTTGTCGTCGTCCCAACCACCCAGTGTCGCCGGAGGTCTGCCGCAGTGCTGCCAGAGTACCTTTCTAAAAGGTATTTTCTTCCTTTTAACCATGATTTGCATCCTGATTAACTGGCCATAGATTAAGTTGCCTATAAAATAGGCTGTAAGTCATGGGAGAACTTTTGAAAAAAGAAAACCCATTATTTCGTCACATATCATACTTGTTTATGCAATAGCTCAAGAGTTGTTTGCAATGTAGGCTTAAACCTTTGAACATCAAGCTTTATATTCTGCTTGTCCAAATACACAAACTTAAATTCTTGCCACCCTATTTTCGTAATCAATAGAGGATTCTTTATAAACATGTGATCTAGCGGGTATTGTTGTATAAGAGTGCTTTCTTCCAAGCTTATTTTATATTCTGAGTACTTTATGTTTATATCCTTTGAGGGCGTTTCAAAGTCATTTGTGGCAAGCCAATCCAATGCATACCCACCATAAGGCACAAACCTGTATGAAAATCCTTGGTCTGTAAGGAAAAGTATGTTAGTGAGACCTGCTCCATGAACTCCTAGTAACACATCACAGGAATTCACAACATGAGCAAAGCACCACATGCTCTTCCCTGCTTCCCTAATGATCACATCAAAACCCAATCTCTTGGTATTTTTTCTATTTCATCAGTATTAATGAAAGATCTTGATCTTTTTCTTGTTTGAATCGTGAGCCTGGGCTTCCTATGTTGACAATTTTTTATTTTTATTGCATGGGGGATTTTGTGGTTAACATTCACCTCCTTTAATGTCCATTTTCTTACACGAATCATTGCATCTACATCATCCCTTCTTGCATAAGGCTTTGAACTCTGTGACATGTTTTTTTCCAACGTTGTTGCCGTAGTTGAAGCAATGTATACATTGGAGGATTTTCGTTGGACTCTGATATCCCCCCTTGCTTAGCAAAATTATGTTCTTTCTTCTGAACTGCACAATAGCTTTTGTTTCTTTGTTTCTTTCCCTTGAACTGCAAAATAAACAATAATAACTTTATAAAAGGTTTAGCCATATTCACTTTAACTACAATTTTGGCCATATTCACATTAACTACAAGCCCGAGAACCATCAAAGAATCACATGTTGTAAGACTCATTTACCTCAACACTATAATATGATTAGAGTTTTAGGATTCACTTATGTATTAAAAGTTCTGTTGAAGTTATGTCATTTGAGGTGTACTTGTGTTAACCTTGTTGAGATTCAGAATCATACCTTTGGATATTCAGGAAGAGCTGTCGGTGATCAACATTTTGGTGTCAACACCTACTAAGAGCTTCTGGTTCACTTCATAGAAACAAAGGAAAACCTAGTGTCGTCGTATCAGCTAGTCTGTCAAAGGTGTGTTTTTCATTATGACCCCTTATTTCCAATTTCTTTTTCTAAATTTCCACTTATAGTTCTTTTTAGAGCTGTCAAAACGGGTAACCCGACTCGACCCGGCCCGACCCACCACGGGTTGGTCACTTAGTGAGTCAACCCAACCCGGCTCATTTATTAGCGAGCTAGAAAAACTTGAACCTGGCCCGACCCACCATGGGTTGGTGGGTAAACGGGTTGGCTCACTAGCCCATTTACATTTTTTTTAAAATAAAAAAAAGTACAAACTTTTTGTAATTTAAATTTAAACAATTTTCACTCCCAAAAAATTATGTTAAAGACAATTCAAAATAATAATTAAAAGTACAATATAATCCAAATGTCATCCAAAAACAAACACAAAAAATATACAAATAAGTTTCTTATATTCATCATTTTTTGTTCTTGTTGTAACCCTTGACCCTTGTTCATGTTGTCTCCAAATTCACTAATAAAGGTTTTCCTAATATCAAAACAATTCCGACAATCAATAAAAAAATATTAGTAAAAAAAAAGAGAACCACTACTCAACAACATCAACAAAAAATTAATAGTTTAATCTGTAACATAATTTTTCAAATTCAAAGATATCAAAAAGAGCTTGTTCAAATAATGTATACTCAAATTGTTTAAATAAAATGAACAAAATCTGATACAAGCATGTCAGAACATGAAAAAATTATTCCATGTCTTCAAATCCCCCAGAACAAAAAACAAATTCGTAAACCCCTATTTTTGTCATTATAGGGTTTTTGAAAAAAGAAGAAAGAGAAGTGAGAAAACAAAAATGTGGAGAAAAGAGAAGAAAAAAGGAAAGGTGTTTTACCTACTCCTTGAAGAATTTCAGTGAAGTGAGGGTGAGAGCACCGTCAAATGAGAGTGAGAGCAAGTACCGTGAGAGTGATTTGTGAGAGCAGATGTTAGTTTTTTGGTATACATAGTGAGTAAAGAAAGTATTTTATTTTTTGGGGTTTCATAAATAAAATAATAAATTAAAAAAATAAAATTAGGTAGGTGGGTTGGTGGGCCAACCCGGGTCACCACGGGTTCAACCCGCATGAGCCGGGTCTAAATGAGCCGAGTTGAAATTTGACCCGCATATAAGTGGGTTGTATTTTCCAAACCCAACCCGGCCCGAACACGTGACGGGCCGGGTTGGCTCGCGGGTTGTGACCCATTTTGACGACTCTAGTTCTTTTTTTCATATTGCATTACCATCAATATTTCATTATGTTCACTTCACAAAAACAAAGGAAAAAGGAATTCATTATTCCTGGTAATTTATATTTCTTTGAGATGTATCATGTGGATGTTAACTTGTATGCTTATGATTTCTTTGAGATGTTATTGCAAAGTGGATGTTAACTTGTATGCTTATGATTTTTTTGTGGTCTATAATATTCTTATTTGCCGTAATTTTTCTGTAAAAGAAGATAGTACTAACTTCAAAGTGACATATTGATCTACATTAATCTGTCCAACTATGTTGTTTTGTTACGTTGGTTTTATTAATATGATTAAAATAACTGTGCATGATCCTTATATTGTCCAGCTTCATTGCTGCAACAACATTCCAGTATGCTTTGTACTTTTTAATTGTTTGTTGTTTATCATTGTTTGGTTTTGGTTTAGTGTCATGGAGTAACTCGGTGAACACAATAAAGCTTCTGATACTAGGAAGAAGGTATGTAGGGTTGTATTTGATTTGCATACATTTAGTGTTGTATTGTAATGTATTTAAATAGTAAGTATGTCTTTGTATGCAGTTAGCGTTTAAACACTTTTGCAAGACCAACTTCATAGGTGCTTTGAATGAACGCTTGAATACTGAACACAAGGCTGCATTCATGGGTTTGGGTGAAGGTAGGTCAGTTTTGAATCCGTTCAATAAAACATTAAATGTTTTCAACCTTTTTAACACCCATTTATTACATAATTAAGGAGTTCAAAACGTAGGAAAGTGAAATTGACACATACTTACGTAGCGTCTAGAAATGAAATGGGTTCAAAACGTGTCAACCTTCCAATTAAGTAGAATTTAGAAATTAAACGGGCACGTACTTACATAAGAGTCAATAACATTACATTAACGTAATTATTACCATAACCACTAATTGCTATATATTAAAATAATTAAATTGAAAAAAGGAACTATATTTAATTGTAACATATTCAGCAAAAAGATAAAGTCGAACCAAGTAATGAATATAAAACTTATTAACTTCAATTAAATGAGACATATATATATATATATATATATATATATATATATATATATATATATATATATATATATATATATATATATTGAACAACATACATACCTCAAAAAATTGTTTATTTCAAAAAGTGCATATTAGTTAAAGGTGTGTATAAGTAATTGGTGAGACATCAAGATTATCAACAGTGTACTCTCCAGATGTCAGACATGAATTTCGATTGAAACATATCCTGACTTAGAAGTTCCTGAACATTATGGATGTGCGTTATGTCACAGTTACTTGGTTCTTGAAATAATAATATTAGTTAAGGATTGAATGAAAAAAACAATAAGTAATAATACTACACAAAATCACATGACATGTGCGTCTATTACTCACATTATCATTCCTTGTATGTTTGGTTTTAGTACCATGGGACTTTTTCTTTTTTGCTATTTTTTCAACTGTTGATTGCAATCTTTTTGTCCTTAGTCGACCTTTGCGTTTCACAGCTATTAGACTGTGAACAATTAAGCCTTCAATTTAAGAACTTGGTCCAACCTCTTGACTACAATACGGATGTGCATGCATGTGAGATCCATCATCATTCACCAACGTCAATGTCGTTGATGTATGTACCCCCAAATTTCTGCCTATAGAGTTTAAATCCGAAAGCAACTTACTAGAGGCAGTCTCAGAATCACAAGCAACCTCGACGATGTCATAGAAACGCTTACATAAAGCTTGGTACCTTTGCATCTTAGGTTCTTCAATGTTATGGGTGTAAGATGCTTTAATGAGAGTATGTCTTCTACGTACGTCTTTGCTCCACCGTCGCAAAACATATTTTGGTGGTACATTATGCACATCTTCCTGCCCTAGGACCAATAAGGAGTGTCGACACAAAATTCCTCTAAACTCAAATAGTTTGGCAACTGCAATAAATGTCAGTTGTCATAGGATGAAAATCTACTACATGAAATTTCGAACCACACTCACCCTCCAAATGAACTCTTCTTTAACAGTGTACCTAGTTATAGTACCTTCTTTTGTCATGTTTTTAATGAAGTAGTTCATGTGTGACCAAAATTCCTTTCGGACTTCTATAAATTTTGCCTATGTGTACTCTCTTTGATATTGTTTTTCAATAAGAGACTGAGATCCACATGGTAGGGTCGTATTCATTGAAAAAAAATCAGCCTCAATTTCTTTTTGCGCCTTGTGTCGTAAGGCGTTCCCATACTGATGGACATATTATTGAAGTGTTGTACTTGAATTTATGTATCCATCAAAGAATGCATTCATGCCCTCACTTCATTGTGTAATTGCATTCCTGCCCAAAATTGATGTTTCATATAACAAGGAACTCATCTTTGTTTATCTGCATACAATGAATTTAGCCATTCATTATTCTCTAACCCATGACATGACATTAAATTTCCCCATCCTAACTCAAACTCTTCATCAATGATTGTCTCATACACAAGCCTTTTTAGTTCGCTTTTGATTGCACCATAATGTTTGTAGGCTTGCAACTTCTCTAGTTTTTTTTTTTCATTATGTGCCACAAGCACCACCGGTGTCTTGTGTTTGGAAACACAACTTCTATAACATTGGTCATTGCTTTACATTGGTGAGTCACGATACCTTGAGGAGCCTTGTTTGACATACATCTAAGCCAAGATGAAAATAACCATGTGAATATGGAAGTGTCCTCTGCGGAAATCAAAGCACAACCAAGTAATATGGAATGACCGTGATGGTTAATCCCAACAAACAATGCAAACGACATGCCGTATTTGTTTGTTAGGTAGGTTGTGTCAAACGACACAACATCACCAAAATCTTCACAAGTTGTGCGACTTCGTGCATCGGCCTAAAACACACTACATATCGGTTCTGGACGTTCATTTTCATATCATAGAAAAAATCATTGTTTAATTCTCTCATTCTTGAAAAGTACTTTAGAAGTGCTTGGCTATCTCCTTCCTTACAAAGAGTCCTTTGTTGTTGGCCAATGTAATTACGGGCGTTACGTTCCAGGAATTGTATCTTTTCAAATCTACCGGCATCATTAACCAAAGATATGAAACTTTTGTTAATGCGAACACCGACATCATCATTCATATTAAGGGTGTGCTTCGAATGCATATTAAGTCTTTGATTACCACATATGAGGTTAGAGTTATTCGGAATCATGTCATGGTTGTATTCATTAACAACTGTTCTCACCTGTCATCTTCCTTCTTTCATAGCAACTGTGATTCCAACAGGACATTGGTTTTTTTGACTTGGTTGGGTTTTCCATTCTGGAGCAATGGAAGATAGGTACTTCCCTTCCCTAGAACACACTAATTTCATAAAGTTTAACTCGTTGTTCTTATTTCTCTTAGAAGTCCTTATCCGAATACCAAAATCGCACCTCAGAGTGTAGTTTGTATAAAAACTTTTGTCTTCTTCAATTGTATCAAACCATATATGAATTTTAGGGACAATATCATTGACATTCTCAATGGAATCGTTGTTGACCCCATAAGTAACTTCTTCCAACAACATTGTGTGGCTATTTTGTGACAACGACATCTAATTCTTACACCTACTCCAAAATCAGATCGACATGAAAGGTAAATGGAAGCAAACATTATAACAATAAATTTGGTTTTGCAGGTCCACTAATGTTCACAACCAGACAAAAACAAAACCACAAATTTGGTGTATTTCCATGTTCCAAACATTATTATAATAAAAAAAATATTTTCAATACATCATAAACAATAAAAAAAATGTATAATATAAGGTATAACATTTGAAATCATTGAATGATGAACTTACGAAGATGGTAGGTGCTTTCACAACCGATGAAATAAATGCCATTGAATAAGCTACGAAGGTCCACCGTCCAACCTTAAATGCTCTTCAATGTCTTACAAACGTTCAAAGATAGAAGTTGGTGCTTTCGTCCAGAGGCTATAATTGTTGAATGAAACAGGGGAGTTATGAAATGAAATGAATGAAAAAGGTGAGGTGTGTTTGCCTTTTCAGTGCATTAAATGAAAGTTGTTGGGTAGGCGAGAAAGTGCAACAGGTGCAACGATTGAACATTAATTGCAATGTAAGCCCATTAAGGGTTTTAAGCACGCAAAGGTCATTTCAAAATAATATAATATTATTATATGTTTACCCTTTGCTACATATATCTCTGCATTAGTGTAGATGAATCTATTATAATATTATTATATGTTTCTTCTTATGGCAATTTAACTTAATATTATATTATTATTTTCCTTTATATATATTACAGATTGCGAATTCCTATTGGCATAACTCATGAAACTTATTTCAAGGTCAGGTATAATTGATTATCCTTGAATTATCAGTATTGTATTCTATCTTATTCATTCTTCCTCCATGCCTAACAATTTTTTTTTCAACTATGCAGTTTATAAGCATGGAGCCATGGGAGGGACTTGATATAGACGATAGTGATCTGAAAGCTTTCTTACAAAAGTGCAACATTGATACCTAGACCCGCTGGAAATGTACAAGCGGCCATGCTAAACAGGGAGACGAATTAACCAAAATCAACACAGGAATTTGATAATGAGATTGCAAAGGCAACATATGATCAAGACTTTAAATCAAATCCTTGGATATGGGCAGAAAAGTTCATTAAACACCATGGTTAACTATTTTTTGTTTGCTAGTGCAAAATTTTTTAGTGCAAATGTTTAACGTTGACAACAACAATGGAGTCCTTGGTCTTTGTAGGACTTGTTGGAGATGGTAACATTAACAACGTCACTCAGTTGGAACGCATTAAGTCAATGCATGTCCTTCCATTTGTAGCATGCATTGTTAAAGAGTGCAACCCAAATGGATTGGGTGACATGAAAATTGCTGTTAAGGTGAATGAGTAATAGGAACAAACTGCCACACTGTCTGCATCAATAACTTTTTGAAAGCATGCATTGTTAACTTTTTCATTATTCCTTTAACCAGGAACCAAGTGCCACATTGTCTACTTTGGTGCACAGGAAAGCCCTTCCGCATCCTGAGTTTGGTCTAGATATAGGAGTTGGTGTTGTGTTGTTATTGCAAAGTGTAAACCACATTGAACTTCTAATAATAAGCTTTAACAAACATGCATCACGTTAACGTATACATTATTTTAAAATGTTATACATCTATTTACACATAGGTTGTTGCATTCAATCCTTTTGGAAGACAAGTGGTACCAAAGATCCATATTTATGAACCAATTTTCATCATTAGCACTTAAAGGAATTAATTTTCATATTTCTTTCTACAAACAATATTTCATAAATCCTGACATCCAAATTTAGTGCGGACTACAATGCAAACATTTAAAACATGGATCATTCTGATCTTCAAATTTCATTACCAATAAATATAACAACTACTTCTCCTTCAATATTGGTAAGAAAATAAATGTAGAGTCAGCATCAATACATATTCAAAAAGTTCTAAACAAACAATAAATCACTATTGTCCAAAATATCTACAAAATGCCTAAATCTTGCAACACTTGGTTCCTTCGCACATTGGCGACATCCAAAATCCATTGACAAACATGTTGCTCCCTAAACTGTTGCAGTTCATCCTGCAAAAACAAAATTACACAACATTTGAATAAAATGCAACATTTATATGAAAGGTCCACAAGATGAATATTTTTGCAACTTACAGTTGCATAAGTGGGCATTGTGTTTCCATCGTATTTCTCAATGCTATCCCACAACTCCATAATTTTTAAAACAATTATTTCACAATCAAATCTACAACAAACAAAGTCCAACAACAAAATAATGATATTTAACATATCAATGATACAATAAAATATTATATTAACTAAAATATACATTACAAACTTACAAGTTTGGTTGGATTGGAGTTTGCAAGTGTTGTACCTCCAATGACGGTTTGTTGTCTTCGAAACAATTCAACAAATGTCCAAAAAGCAATGCAAGATTTTGTGCCTGGAAAACAACATAGTCCACGTATAAATTTATATTTACAAAGTAAACATCAATTACTACATATACTGATGAATCGATATTTTATTGATTTCACTTAGTTTATTGCGCTAGAATTAATAAGGGAATTGTGCTTAGATGTCCAGTATTTTCCTGTTTTTGCTAATAGTTCTTAATTTGACCGAAAATTCTAATTTTAATTAATTTGAATTTTCTGAACTAATTATTTGCATTATTATTTTCAGGGAAAATTTGGAAATACTATTTGGAACATTTGAAGATTTTAATGCGGTGCAGCCATTGCCCACTTGCAATTTATTTGCCTTGCATACTGATTTTATTACAGCAACAATTTGGAACATGAGTTGAATTATTTTGGGCTGAAAAGAATAGCAACAAATCAGGGCCCAAACCAAAGGGAGGAAGCATAATGGTGTCACGGGCTGAAGCATCACGGATTTGGTTCATTGCTTCGGAGGTGCACATGGAAATAACATCATGCAACGGTCCAATAACAAGCTCAGATTGGACCGAAGCATTTAAATGGCTGCACATCCATTTCCTTTGCTTTTAGAAAAGCACACAACACTTGCCACGGTCTACACTCAAATTATTCCATAAGGCTGTTAAGTGTTTCTTGGGCAGCAACACACGCAGACTCACTTCTAAAAGGGCAACTCATTCATTTTCGGTGCGATAAGAGGCTGCAGCATCTAGCCTTCACTTAGGCAAGTAGCATGTCACGACTGGAGAAAATCACTTGGGCCGAGAGAAAAAATGACCACACGGCCCACAATAAGCATCACACTTCTAGCAAGTCTTACACGGCCTGCACGAGAGAAGCTGCAGCAGCCACACACAATTAACACGTCTAGCCTTCTTTCCATTCCACGCAGCAGCAGCTTCCATCCAGTCGCACTTCACGCCCAAGACAGATCCAGCAACTCCATGCTTCATCCAGCAGCTTCATGGTCACGACCCTACAAGCACCTAACGGTCCAACTAATGCAACGGTCCAGCCTTGGTTCACTAGCAGCTTCATGGCAATTAACACCACACTTCAACACGCACAAACGAAGTATAGCTCTCCACGCACACAGCTGCAGCTTCATACATCCAAGTAGGTCCAGTCTTTACGGGTGCAGCAACCTTCATTCCTGCAGTCCAGCAACAACCTTGCACACTGCCTTCACTCGGCCAGCAGCATTTGGAAAGCACCAGCACGACCCAAATGGAAAAGCACACAACTACAGCCTTCACTCTTGCAACAGCAGCCTTGGCCCACCTTCCTATTTTATTTAAAGCACACAGCTGCAACATAATCTAGCAATCACCATCCAACAAGCACTTCCTCACTCACGGACCAAAGGGAATGGAGGTGCAGTGGGCTTCATATGGAAGCAGCATGGGAGGTGCAAGCAAGTCCAGTAGCACGTGGTGGCTGCAGAAGAAACGGTCCAGCAACCAGCAGACCGCACGACAGCAGCAAACAGCAGAAGCAGCCCACGCTGGTGCATTGTTGCATGGTCTTGACCGACACTCCACGTTCATAGCCCATGAGGATTCACTTTCAGCAGCTTAGTTTACATTGAAGCATTTGGAGAAGAGGTGCATCAGCCCATATTATTTGACGCATCCAGTTTTGGCCCACGGTGCAGCAACTTACCTCTTCACGGACGCATACACGGTCCAGCAGCTACTTGAGAGGTGCGTCCAGCATACAGTTGCAGTGCCTAGCAGCTTTAAAGGGTTGCACGTCCAGCTAAAGCCCATAACCGAATGAATGGAGGTGCAGCTAGACTCTTAAAAGGCTGCGGTAATTTCAGCATTTGAAAAAAGAGCAGCAACAGCGGGCTCCACATGGTGGCAACACTTCACTCAGGGCCCAACAAACCCACCAACTTTCACATCTAGCTTCTCACATCCATAACGTGTGACAGACAGTAGCTTGAAGTCTGTAGCATCCAGCCTTGAAGCAGCCACACATAAGCATTTGGAGGTGTAATAGCAAGCACCTTTGCAGCAGCTTGAGAGAAAAATGGAAGCATACGACCCAACGGAGAGCATCACACAGAAGTCTGAAAATGGCCCATTAGCTTGGGAGGTGTCACAGCACATGATCCAGCAAGGCCCACACACGGAAAGGCTTGGCCAAACAGCAGCAACACGACATTCCCCATCTTTACACGTCCACGCTGACAGTAGGGTAGGAGGAATAAGGTGTCTCGGGATTGCTTAAAAAATAGGCAGTCGCCACCCTAGAGGAGGAGCTTTTTACTTGTCTTTGGCAGCACACACTTTTCATGAAGAGCACCACGGAGGGCTACGGATAGGAGAAGGGAGCCGCCACACTCATTTAGTTTTGGCTTTTCTTAGTGTAGTTCTTGAGGAACACTGTTACGAGAATGATATAGTAGAAGCAATCTTTCTTTTCTTTTGAGGTGTGTGCAGTGATGTTTAGCAAAAACAATTAATTTTCATTTAGCTGGAGGTGGCACACGTAAAAGGAAACACTGATTCATTGACTGGAAGAAAGGCACAGGCAGACATTTTATTTTTCTTGGAGAAAACGTTTTCATAATTTTTTTATAACACAATCATTAAATTGTTTAATTTATCCACTCAAACTAGTTCTAAGGTAGTCTTTTATATATAAGTGAAATCAAAGCTACATCAAAGTTTGGATCTTTCCTCACCTGTTTTACACGAAGTTGGCATTTTGTAATGTGTTAGCACACTCAGAATAATTTAGCAAATCACTATATAAATACTCATTGGGTTTGGCAAAAGATTTTTTTTTTTGTCACATGCTCCTAAACATATTACATTAGCTAGCAACAACATCACCATTGATGCAATCCACCCTCAATCTTCATCTCTTACAGTAGTCTCTGGCTCACACGCTATCACTCTCCAAAAGGTGAAAGCACATTCATGGAGCCCAATTTGGGACATTTCAAGGTCTTTCATTTACTCTTCCTTGCTTCAACTTCATTGATTTTCCTCTCACCTAGGGCTTCTACTACCACTCCCAAGCTCAACACTCAAGACAGTAAAACTCATTCCTCTACTCATTGCTGATCACACACTTTTTGTCCTTGTTTTAGAACATTTAATTACAATAATCCTTGCTACTAATTTTCCATGTTTTTTGGAGCACATACTTTCCAAATGAGGCGTACACAAAAAATGTTGTTTTCTTTGCAGGATTCTAAGGACCCATTTTCCTTAAATTAAAGAAAAAGAGAAGAAGAGGGTAACGAGTGTTTTTCTACTATAGGCTTTGCTTCTAACCATACAACAACAGTGCTAGAAAACAACTCAATGAAAGGAGATACTCATGTAAATCATAGTTAAAAGGAAGAAAATACCTTTTAGAAAGGTATTCTGGCGGCACTGCGGCGGACCTCCGGCGACACTCCAGCAACACTGGGTGGTTGGGACGACGACAAGATTTTGTCTTCGAATGACGGCTCAACGGCGGCGGCATGGTGGCTTGGAGGAGAGAAGACGACGACGCACCTCCGGCGTCTAGGTTTTGCCTTCGAAGGCTAGCACTAAGGAGGCATTGGGTGGCTAGGTGGAGGGAAGACAACGGACGGACGATAGTGGTGGCTGGTTGGAACGAGATCGTCACTGGCAGTGATGGTGGCTGGGTTCTCGAGCTCTTCTCCCTCTCTTTCAAATGACTTAAATGCGAAAATTTCCCAAATGAATTTCGGATTCAAATATGCTCTCTTTCTCTCCATGTCACGTCATCAATTCAAATTTAAAATGATTTTCCACGTGGACCAATGAAATTTAGACATGTGTCTAGTGTCTAAATATTGTCAAAACATATTGTTCATATATCATCTTCCTTTATTTAATTTATTTTATGAAAAGATCAAAGGAAAGTCATGAGATAATGCATATCCAAAATCATCATGTTTTACTAATACCGACAGTGACTAGTTGTGGCATTTATAAATTTATAAATGATATTTCAAGAACTACCAAGCAAAAATTCAAATTCAAAACATTTGAACATAACATGGGCTTTAAAAGCAAAAACTTGACAGTTCTTTTTTCTTTTGCAGCCATAATGTTGTTCAGTTTTTTTTGTCAACCATATATTGTTTATTATGCAGGCATCAAAGGTAGTTGGGATGCCCGAGAATAAAATAGCAAATGTAAATTTTATCTCTACCGGTAACGATAATGGTAATACATTTTTTTAATTCATTTGAGACATGTTATAAAAAAGAGAGTATATTTTTGTATTTTTTTCAAAAAATAAGAATAAAAAATAAAAAATATTGTTAAACGAATATAAAAAATTTATGTTTGTCTCTAATTTTTTAGATCAAAAGTCTAAATCAAATTATTATATATATATATATATATATATATATATATATATGAAAATATTTTTTAACAATATTTTTTATTCGTTTCAAATATATTTTTAAAAATAAATTTAAATTGATCAATAAAATAATAATATGTAACTGTTGTAAAAAAAATGTTACAAAAAATTATTAATATATTAAGATTTATATATATATATATATATATATATATATATATATATATATATATATATATATATATATATATATATATATATAGGTTTGTTAACACGCGTACGCGTACGTCTGTTTTTCAGTTGGTACATTTTAATAATGTGTACCGAATTATAGTAGACAAAAATGCCCTCATATATTATGGATTCTAAGTTTTAAAGTCAAGTATATCTAAATAATTTTCATTCTCAAAACTAAAAAAAACAAGAAACCCCCAATCCCTTACTCACCTCTCTCATTTCTCTCAATCCTTTTTTTTTCATTGCTCTTACTCCAACCTTTTTTTTTAACCCCAATTAAAAAAAAATCAGAAACACTGGTTGTTAAGCAATTTCTTAAAAAAAAATGATTTTATAATGAGTTTTCTTTTTATAATTTTTGTCTTATCTAATTTTATATAATTTTCACAAGCATAATGATATATGAAGAAATTGGTAATTTGTCTGGAAAAAATCAGAAACACTCGCTATTAAACAATTTCTTACAAAAAATGATTTTATAATGAGNTNTCATTTTATAATTTTTGTCTTATCTAATTTTATCTAATTTTCACAAGCATAATGACATCAAAAGGAATTGGTAATTGACCTGAAACTTTTTTAAGAGATGATGATTCAACATCTGCAGATGATGAAATTAAAGAGGTTAGTAGTAAAGATGATGAAATTGAAGAGGACTTGAATGAACCTTTGTCTGAAGGCGAATATGCCAATGACTCAACTCTTTACAAAGGTAAATTGTTTATCGACGAGTATTTCTAATTTTTTTTTTCAGTCGGATCTACCATAGGATGATAGAAAAAATGTTGAGAGATGAAAGAGAAAGGGTTGAGAAGAATGAGAGAAATAAGTAAAGGTTTGGGAGTTTATTTTTTTTAGTTTTGAGAATGAAAATTATTTAAATGTCCTTAACTTTAAAACTTAGAGTCCATAATATATGAGGTTATTTTTGTCTATTATAATCTGATACACTTTGTTAGAATGTATCAACTGAAAAACAGGAGTACATGCGTTAACTAACCATATATATATATATATATATATATATATATATATATATATATATATATGCTAAGAAACTTTCGCTGAGAATCTCATTCGTGAAGGAGTGGACTTCACCTTGTTATCTGTTGCACAAGATATGGAGATTATAAGGTGGTAACATTGCAGATAAAAATGGATTGGAATCTTCCTTCAATAAGAAAGGAATCTTGGTCCACAACAGCTTTTTTTTTCTGTATATGGTAAGTGGATAACTGACTGTTCCTCTATCATTTGATAGGACATAGTTGAGTGTATGAGATTCAGCATTGTTTCAAGTCAAAGATTAGATTCTGGTGCATGATCAAACATCTATTGGTTGGCCTTTAAAAGTTGTAGTTTTACTCATTGATAATGATCCTCAACATTCATCTTTTACATACAAAAAAATAATTGTATCAAGAAAAAGGGATTTGGTCTTTTACAACATAACAAAATAAAGATTTGAATTTGACTGAAAGGTTTAAATATCTCTTGGAAATCAAACAAATAATCTTGAGCCTAAAATACCTTGAGCGTCGAAAGCACGAGCAACAATGTTGTTGGAATGTAAAACACTACAAACAAAACGGCGACACCAGGAAGTAGGAACCAAGACTACGAACTGGGGATCGTGATTAAGAACGATGGACAAGGTCACAAAAGCCACGAAACCAGAAACAAGAACTACAAAACTAAGAATACCTTAAGTAAGAAAGAAAAAAAAAGAGATGGATGATGATACCATGTCATAAAAAAATGGCTTGATACCTTTTCACTGTTATTATTCCCACTATAAATAATGATAAGAATATATATAATAATTATTACTCATAATTAAAAAATATCCTATAATCTGAAATTAGGAAAAACAAATTAATTTATAAATTGCGTGAGGTATTCTTAGGAGATGATATCAAGGAGATAAATTAATTTCTAATTAATAAAAATCAATCTATGAATTTCCTACCTTATTATTATGAAATCATATCAAAATATTTAAGAAAACAAATTAATTTCTAATTCACAAGAAATATTCCTTCATATGTGATTGAGAACATCTCAACCACATCGCATTCTGGAACCATCTCGAACTCCCATGAATGCATATTTGATTTTAGGGATAACAACAGGTCGGTCAAGTTCGAATATAGTGTCTACTCACAATTTGACCTACATGTAAAAAACTATACTCTTACCCGTCTCGCATCCTGTTGGATACTGACATAAGAAAATCTACAGAATTTTTTCAACCCACGGATACCCGTTTTCCAATTACCAAGCCCAAATTCTGACCCAAACTTTATTCTCCTTTCTTATTCAAAACTCACAAACCCAAAGAGAGCAACCCTCTATTCCTCCACTTGCGGACTGTCCTCCATCCACCTAGAAGCATCGCGTTCTCCTCCAGCCGGGCAAGATCGTCGCCTGCGAGAGTTAAAGGGAGAAAAACAAACCCTAGTCATTTTTCTTTTTGTTTTATTTTTTTCTTCTCTTAGAAAATCACAGACCCTAAGATGTTGGGAGGGATGTGCAGCGTGAGTAAGAGAATGGAATTGGAGGAGATGCTAACTTGTTCATGAGGGTGAGAGAGGACGAATCCCAAAGGATTTTGAAGTGAAACTTTGGGGGTTTTATGGTTTTTGGGAAGAAGAAAGACAACATCTTTGAGAGCGAGAGAGATTTCTTGTGTTTTTGAGAAAACATGGGGGAAAATCTAATTATTAAGAAAGTGAGGAAGACCAAGGAGAAAGAACGGGGCAACTCCTTAGGGTTTGACGGCAGCCTGCGGATTAGGCATGGGGACAACTTTTTTTCTTTATTTTGATACGAAGAGAAAACCCTAGAAAGGGATTTGCGCTTTAGCCTATTTTTACAAAAAATTAAACAATGAAAAAAAAAGTAATGGAATAAAATTGTAATTTCATTATTCAAACGAGTAATGGGTATCTACGAGTACGAATATTATGATATCCAAATCCGACCCATTAATAACCGGATATTAAAATACTCACTATCCACGAATAAGAGGTATTTGCGGGTACTAAATATCCGAAACAGATTTTACCTACGGATATCTGTGGATACGAATTTTTTGTCGTCCCTACTTGATATCATCTCATCCCATCCTATGATGATCGAGATCATATCGGTCTCATCATACTACAATATTAGAAGGTTAAGAGTTAAGATATATTATTAAAATAATTATACAAATTAATTAGGATAGTTATTTAGTTCAGGCCAATCAATAACATTCTTCACAATGTAATCATTATTATAGATTTCTTTCCAATGTAATTAATTACTTATTCATTATTATAGATTGATTATTTTTCTCATACACACACCTAACTTTAGTGTCACAATCTTTTATAAGTGTATCCCCTCTCAGTTCAAGACTAGACCTAGATCTTAAAATGTCTCAACAATCAGGTTAAAGGATTAGAAGTTTCTTGTGGAGTCTTTATAATGTGTTTCAGTCATAAATATTTTTCAATATGTAAATTATATTTATCCTTAATTTCAAATAATAATATAAAGTCATTTATAACTAATGATGATTAAAAAAATATTATTTATATAGTACATTGTAATGGATAGATAAATATTAGATATAGTAAATAAATTCTATTTTCATTTTTTCATTTTTTTCACTCACCGGCAAACATTTATATTTCTTTTTCTATAAGACATTTTTGTATTTACTTTTATCTTAATTCAATCATATATTAGAATTTAATGGGGGTATAATAAAACTAAGGAATACTTTGAGAAAATGAAAATAAAGTTAAAAAGGTTATTTGAAAAATGACCTGAAAAGTTTAGAAAGCTAAAGTATGCTATGATTAAGACAAATTCATAGAAAAGTATTCTTAAAATATCTCACAGTAGTAAAATATAACTTTAAACTAAAAGATTATATATAATCGTTAATTGAAAATGAGATAATTTTGGGTGTGGGTGAAATAAAAGTTAGTGAAGAGCGTTTGAATCTTTTCTTGATATTATGTGGTGTTAGTAATTGTGGGAGTGGAGAGAAGCAATTTGTGTTTTCTTTTTGACAAACTTGAAGTTAAAGCCCAATAAAAGCTGAAACCAATACGAGAAAGTTGTTAACTCATTGTTAAAAAACTGTTTTCGGAAGATTTTCTTTATATATATTAAATTTAATTTATTATAATTTAAAATTAAAAAGTTAAAGAAGTTTTACAATTTATTTTATGGAGGAAATAAATATGGACGCTGAATTTATCTCTTCATGCTTATATAAGGTATAACAGTATAAATATTTTACAGTGTGTACAAATTAGTGATTTTTTATATTTAAAATTTAATGTTTGTATTCAAATATTTAAAATTATGAATTTGTATGATTATTCAATTAATAATGTATTATTAAAATAAAAACTAAATCATTCATAATTTACTATTTGATGATTAAACTATTTCAAATATGGATTTTTAATTTTTTTTATTAAAATATAAATATTAATGTATTAATATGAAGTGTTATCTTAAGATGTTAATATATTAATACGAAGTGATTGTTTTCAATTATTAGTGTAGTGCGTTTTTTTTTTTCGATGAATTTTCTTAAATATACTTTTCTTTCATGTGGTGTATAAATTGAAAAATAACATGAAAACTAGCTAAAGTAAATATTATTGGAAAGTATAATGAAAAAATGTGTCAAAGTTAATGACTTTTTGCATGAACCAACGCAGTGTGAAAATGTTCGAAGCACTAATTATGAATTAGTGAATATTAATTTTTATTTATAAACTAATAAAATGAATAATAATCAGCAGTGGCCTATTAGCTCAGTTGGTTAGAGCGTGGTGCTAATAACGCCAAGGTCGCAGGTTCGAGACCTGTATGGGCCAAGAATTTTGCATTTTTTTGAAATTTTTGATTTTGACATATAATTTGTAACTTCGATTAAATCGAAATACCAATATAATCATTAAACTATTTATACTATACTATTTTGTCCTTTAATCTCATCCATTAAATGCGTTATAGTGATCTAAATTGATGTTGAAACTATAACTTCACTTTATTGTTATGGAATTCATCTGATTTTGTTCTATATATATCTAACCACCTTAATCTATTTTGTAAAAAGGTTTGATTTGATTTGCTTATTTAATGCCAAAAATATCTGTTCGGTTGAGATCACCATGATTCTATTCTACCCACATAATATACAAAGCAATAATTGAAAATGTAAAATTAACTTATTTATTGATTTCTCTTTTCAATTATACACTCGTATACATGTTTCTGTATTGCACAAAATACGACCACGTCATCTCTTCATGCGAAAATACCAAAATACCCTCACTGTTTATTCATCGTAACGAAACCAACACCCGACACGCAATCCAGACTCTCATCACCATCTCCATTTTCATCACTCCCGAGGCTCTGACTCTCGTACAATACACTGATCGCTCTCGCACATACTCACACACACGAAGAGCTTCGAGCTTGGAGAGCTTCGCATCGAAACGCCGCCGTATCTTGCACAGGTCAATGCCGTGCTCTTCATCCACTTCCACCATCACCGGCGATAACAGCAGTAAAAAGAATAGAGATGGTTCTTCCTCTCTGCGCGAGTTCAAGCTGAACGAATCCACTTTCCTAGCTTCGAACATGCCTAAGAAGGAGATTGGCGTCGATCGTTTCCTCGACGCTCATCCTGAGTACGACGGTCGCGGCGCTCTCATCGCCATCTTCGGTACTCTTGCGCCGTTGACTTTCGCTCCACTCTGCGTTCTTCGTCGATTTTTTTTGAATGTTTTAGAATTCGGATGTTGAAATGTTTGGAAATGAACAATCGGAAATAATCCTGAGTTGAGGCTGTATTTGAGAGTTCGAGTTAAAGTGTTGTGTGATTAGTATGTGTTATATTATATTGAAGTTTTGAGACTGGAGCTAATAAAAACTAAGATGCGTTTCGGTTTTTTGTTTTCGGATTAATTGTGTGTTTGGTTCGCATTTGTCGTGGACTTGATGAAAATAAATTGAAGAAATGCTGAAATTATTGAAATCTGTTTGTTTTGGAATGGAAATGATTTGATTTAGTTATGTTCATTTGTGTGATTTGGCGTTTGGTTATTGTTCCTCATGCACCTATATCGCTATATCCTTAGGAGTTGAGGTGAGGGGAAGGTTAAATACTCTTTCTATCCTTCGACAAAATCGTGACTCGGACTTATGTTCTTACACGTCCAATAGTCTCAGACCCGATGTTGCTCCGAAACAATTATATAATGTTAGGATTCTATGTGTGATTTCGATAGAAATGAGAATGTTGGACAACTTAGAAGAAAAAGCATAATTCCATAGGTTATGGGTTGAAGTTGGTGTCTATGCTTTATATGGGTTTTACTTGATTGTCATTGCTACTGAATCTCAATTCCCTTGAAAGACCCACAGGGAATCCGTTGAAGACTGCAGACTGACGAGAGAACCTGTTTGGTAACCATGTTGGATTGGTAGGGCTAATGAAGTGTTTTTCAGTGCTTTAAGAATGTTTTGTTCGTAAGGAGTGTTGGTGATTAAGATTTTGTGTTGGGTCAGCATTTATATGTCGGGGATTTGTTGTCTTTGAATCTTTAGTTGTTTTTCTGCTTGGGTTTAGTGATGAAAATAAACGCTGTGTTCGTCCCAAGCTATTCTTGCATATTTTCCATTTTTTATAGTTTGGATCCACTTTTCTTGTTTTTTTAATGGAAAGTGCGTTACTTCGATGTTCCGTCTAGAGTGTAGAGTAATGAAAGTAACCTGCACATTTTATATTTTTGTTGGCTCTGTGCCCATCTAATCTGCTGATGCTACTAGAATGCCTTTTAGAATAATGATTATGTTGCTTATATTGTTATGCATACTTTTCTTATACTATGACTGCATTTGTTAACTCTATATATACCAAATTTGTTCAATAATTAGATTTGCATGTTTACAGATTCTGGTGTGGACCCAGCTGCTGATGGATTACAGACAACCTCAGATGGGAAGCCAAAAGTTCTCGACGTCATTGATTGGTAAACATAAAGTACTTTATGTTAGATTTTAGCTGATAATTCTTTTATTTGTGTACTGGTTTCTCAATACATATAGTGGTACTTTTTTGTTTCCTCAGCACAGGAAGTGGTGATATTGATACCTCAAAGGTGGTGAAGGCTGATGCTGATGGTCATATTGGTGGGGCTTCAGGTTAGTGATTTTGGATGAAGCTAGACAAATATTACAGTGACTAGGTCATCCTGAAAGCAAATTTATACTCTTGATCACGTATACATTAACGAAGTGATTTATAGGATACCCTAGTTATGAGACAAAGTTCGAATACAATGGCCGGATTGGTTTTGATTTTGTTCTATTGATTTGGATTTCAGTTCTGTAAAATATTATTCTGAAACAGTTTTGAAGAAAATAGTAATCATAAAAATCTGTTTAGATAATTTTTTCCCAGAGTAGTTATAGGATATCTGTTGTTTAATTACAACCCTTCTGTTGACGAGGCAGTGTTCCATTTCTTTTTATTATTTAGGATCATGGTTTTTTTTATGCTTACAGAATAATGATTTGAATACTATATTTGAACTGTTTTGTTTTCTTGGTTTTAAATTTCCTACCTTGTTATATTGTTTTAAAAAATTAAGATAAGTAAACACTTGTCTGTGATGTTTCATTGATTCTTTATTATTTCAGCCAAAAGACTCTTACTGAAAACAGAAACCAAACTTGCCCTTAAAGTTTCCTCCTCCAACAAATCTGATGAAGCATTTTGTTTTTCTTCTTTTCTGTCTGCTGTTTTTGTGTGAATGCATGGATCTACTACTCTGGTGCCTGTTTCTTTCCTTTTCTATTTATTCAATTTTGTTACTCTAGGGAAATGAACCATTGAATTATTAAGCTCGTGTCTATGGTTCAATCTTCCTGAAAAATATTTTACAGGGGCATCATTGGTTATCAATACATCATGGAAGAATCCTTCTGGTGAATGGCATGTGGGCTATAAATTGGTTTATGAGTTATTCACGGAAACTTTGACTTCTCGTTTGAAGGTTGTATTGCAGTTTTATGAAATATTTTAGTTTCTCTTTAGGCTTCATGCTTCTGGTTACAAAATCTAATTTCTGTTTTCTTCTTTTGAATTTTCTTTTGGCAGAAAGAAAGAAAGAAAAAATGGGATGAGAAAAACCAGGAGGAAATTGCTAAGGCTGTAAAACAACTTGCTGACTTTGATCAGGTTATTGGAAATTTTCTTGATTCTTACCAGGGCTGTAGAACCTTTAATTACGTATAATATACTTATAAGACTTAAACATTTTGTTTAGTAGGCATGGCATATTGTGGGCGCAAGCTGTTTACATCTTCTCTTTTTGTTATTGCACCTTCCTACTTGTGTCACGTTGATACATTAATAAGTACTGCATTGGTGTATTCTCTTAATGTTTCTACTGGAAGTACTCATCAGTAGTGCCTCTGTCTGCCATTGTCTATTATGCTTTATTTTTTTTCCTTCTGGATACTCATTTAATGATTGAAATTTGTTGAGTGGCTGCTGGTTTTTTTTTTTTTTTTTAATTACTAGATGATTTTATAGATGATACTGTTAATTTTATGGATAGCTATCTTGCTACGCTAGATATGATGTGTTTGTTTTTATTTTTGTATATCCTTCTGTTTCTATATAACTGAAATCATGATACATTTTCTAGAAACACATCAAGGTAGAGGATGTTCATCTTAAAAGGGCTCGGGAAGATATCCAGAATAGACTTGATATTCTGAGAAAGCAATCTGAGGTGAGTGCTGAGCACGTAATCTTTCTTGTTACTCTTTGGTAATCTGCCTTTTCCTGTGCTTGAAATAGAAAATAAATTATTGATTTGATTTTAAAGTGTTATAGGACATCCATGAGTGGTGGAATGAAGATGATATAATGATTGTTACTATATGAAATAATATTGGATAAATCTTTTTCACTTTGCTCACACATAATGAAGCTCTTGTTCTCTATCTCGCTTGTCTAATCAAATTAAGAGAAACATTTATACTTGAATTGTATTTGTGCTCCCATCACGATTTTTGTCAATTGAAATTCCTGGATTTGAAAAGGTGATGCTGTTTCATGATTTAGAGCTATGATGATAGAGGGCCTGTCATAGATGCTGTTGTCTGGCATGATGGAGAGGTTTGGAGGGTTGCCCTTGACACACAGAGTCTGGAGGATGATCTAAATAGTGGAAAGCTTGTTGATTTTGTGCCTTTAACTAATTATAGGTACATTTAGTTCCGAGTGTTAATTTTTATTATAAATCTTAGGCTTAGTTGTGTTAATATTCATTATAATATAAATTTTAATCTTAGTTGACATCTTTTGTCTGGAGATGTCTCATGAAATTGGAAGATACTTTTTTGGCTACAAATTTCCTACCACAAAGGACCTTCAGTTTGATTGTCACTGCATGCAGCCCTTGGTTTGGAAACCTTGTTCTATTGATCCACCCTTGATTTCCTGATATATTTCTACAACAACAAAGTGCTACTACAAAAGTTGTATATATGAAAAAATGATGCCATCCTTTAAATATAAAGACATTTTTCCTAGAAACTAAAAAAGGAACTACTTAACAAGTGAATTGGAAGAGCTTGGTTTCCACCTTGACTATAATTAAGATGTTCTTGAATTAATTTTCTCTGTCATGGAAGAAAATAAACTTTTGCTGTTTATCTATTGAAGCAATTGATGTCATTTTTGTTTCTATTAAGTAGGGTACACATTGAATTCATATATGGTTCCAATGCTAATTGTGACCCCCCGTTCTTTCAGGATAGAGAGGAAGTATGGTGTCTTCAGCAAATTAGATGCTTGTACATTTGTTGTTAATGTCTATAATGATGGGAATGTCTTGAGTATCGTAACAGACTGTTCTCCACATGCCACCCATGTTGCTGGTATAGCTACTGCCTTCCACCCAAAGGTACAGATATATAATTTTATCCACATAGAGCAATATTCTTACGAAGAATAGCCTTTTGATATACAATATTGCTTTCAGGAGCCCTTGTTGAATGGAGTTGCACCTGGTGCACAAATAATATCTTGTAAAATTGGGGATTCTCGCTTAGGTTCAATGGAAACAGGAACTGGTTTAACTCGGGCACTGATAGCTGCTGTGGAGGTGCTTCAAACGTTTCCTTCTTTAGCTGATTATCCTGGATAGTCTGACTAGAGAAATATGATTTGCCTTTGATTTTTGTGTGTTTTATGAACTGGGTTTGTTTTTTGGATGTTATAATGATGGACGTTCTACATTTCCTTTTCAGCATAAGTGTGATCTTATCAACATGAGTTATGGTGAAGGAACATTACTACCAGACTATGGGCGCTTTGTTGACCTTGTGAATGAAGTATTTTCTTAGACTTGTGATTTTAGTTGGGCACTGATATCATTTGCATGTCAGTTTCGTATTTTCTTAAGTATTTGATATTCTTGTTGTTTTACTTGTAGGTGGTGAACAAGTATCGTTTGATATTTGTGAGCAGTGCTGGTAACAGTGGACCAGGATTGAGCACTGTTGGTGCACCTGGTGGTACTTCCTCAAGTATCATAGGTGTTGGTGCGTATGTATCTCCTGCTATGGCTGCTGGTGCTCATTGTGTTGTTGAGCCTCCTTCTGATGGGCTTGAATACACTTGGTATATTTGCTTCCCTGAAATCTTCCTGATTGAATGACTTCTTATATCCTTCATCTTTACCGTGTTACTTATTATTTACTGTCATTATCATTGCATATTTTTGATGGATGCAGGTCTAGCAGAGGACCAACAGCTGATGGAGACCTTGGTGTTTGTGTGAGTGCTCCGGGTGGTGCTGTTGCTCCTGTTCCCACTTGGACTCTGCAACGGCGTATGCTCATGAATGGGACATCAATGGCATCACCTTCAGCCTGTGGAGGAATTGCATTGGTCATAAGTGCAATGAAGGTTCTTACATGTGGTTCTTTTGTAGCTTTTCTTATGTAGTTGTCATTATTTGCACATATATCTCTAGTTTTTCTAATGTGAATTGATCTACACACAGGCTGAGGGAATTCCTGTGAGTCCATACAGTGTGAGGATAGCACTTGAAAATACTGCAGTCCCCATAGGTGATTTACCTGAGGATAAATTATCCAGTGGACAAGGGCTTATGCAAGTTGACAAGTTAAATAATTTTCCCAGTTTTTACTTCAATGGACATTTTAGTAAAATAGTAGTTATTTGACATTTATTGACTTCAATCATATACTCCTGGACAGGGCTTTTGAATATATACAGAAGTGTCAAGATGTTCCATGTGTTTGGTATCAAATAAAAATCCAGCAATCTGGAAAAACTAGTGAGTCTCTATCATTACATTTTACCTTCTCCTTATTTGACCAAATAAGGGAAATATATTATCTATTGTCTTTCCCTTATATTTGTGACTGTAGAAAGTGTAGTGTGTCATTTATGTACATAAGATTAAAACTAGTGAGTCTCTATCATTACATTTTACCTTCTCCTTATTTGACCAAATAAGGGAAATATATTATCTATTGTCTTTCCCTTATATTTGTGACTGTAGAAAGTGTAGTGTGTCATTTATGTACACAAGATTAAAACCATTCATGCCTCTTTAGCTTACGGGATAGTTGGTGTCTGATTTCATCTTAAGGCCAATTGGCATTAAGTGAAGTTGTCTAACAAATATATAAGCTGGCACTTCAAGACCTGGGGCAGGCGAAGTGTGACTTTTCCAACACTTCCCCCATCCACGGATGTCTGCCAAATTATGACACCATGTTAGATTTCCTCTTAAATCCAATTGTCATTAAATGAAATAGCCTAACATGTATATAAGCCACGTTCCAAGACTTGAGGCAGGTGATGTGGGACTTCCCGATGGGTGGCACATTAAATGATATCAAATCTGAGTTCAATCGTCATTCTTTTAATAAGAGTCTCTGGAGCCTAGCCTACCATGTGTGACTAAGGGTTCTCATGTGAGGGGTGTGTTAAACATAGAATCATTTGCATGCTTTCACCTAATAGATTGTTGGTTCATGCCCATGGATAAATAATCTAATTACTTAGACAACTTGATGCACTATTAGGATTAAAAAATTTTGAATTGAAATTAAGAAAGTTTACATGAAACTTGGCTTGGAGGAAAAGCTACATGGTAGACAAATATCTGATACTTTTGTATGATTATTAATGGCAGATCCTTCGTCAAGGGGCATCTACCTTAGGGAGGCTAGTGCTTGCATGCAATCTACTGAGGTGAGATCATTGATAAATTTGTAGTGCATTACTGCATTGTTGATCACAATGATCGAGTCTTATCTTTTAAAAACCATTTACTGATGATTTGTACTTCGATCCAATATTGGTTAACTGATACAGGAATTGTACCAATGAGGAAAAATTGAAGAGTTAACAGTGCTACTATACTAGTTAATGTCCTTGCTAAGATGAAAATGAAATAACAAATTAGGGTCTGTGGCTTGTCTGTTGGTGAAAAGTTGATGAGTTATTGTTCTGAGTTTTTTTTTTCTTGTTTTGTTTAAATTTGTTTTCTAATACAATTCCACAATATGTTGCTATCAATTTCTTATTAAAAAATGTATTAAGTTTTGAAAATTGTTTTCAAAGCTAATAGTCTTTTTTCAGAAACAGAAAGTAGAAACACCTAGGGAGATGTCTTGTTATTCTCTTTCTGTTTTCTTCAAGTCAGGATACAGACTTATTAACAAATGTTAGAAAGGTCAGAATTGTTTTTGAAAACAATAATAATGACCTATGAGTTTCTACAGTTGTCAATAATTTAATAATTCTAATTCCAAAATTGTACAACCTACATTGCGCAGTCTAATTATATATGTAGCATATGAATAGGAAACATTAATGAGAACAATGTTAATCGCCCCACTCTCATCCCTACACCCATCAAGTGCCTTCTGGAAGATATCTGCTACTTGTTAATTTTGTTTTCCAGATATAACATGCAGTATGCATAAGTGTTAGCTTAATTTTTTTCTCAAACAAGGCTTTTGCAATGCTTTCAGTTTGTATGTGTATTTGGTGTATTTTGTTTGGAGAAAAGCATGCTAGGAGCTTTACTGTATTCCTTTGGTATATTTGTTGTCTCTAGGTCATCTAGGATGAAGTAGGTTTTGTACATTCTTGGTGGGGTTCTGCTCATGTCTTTTTTTGGGTGGTTGTCATCTGGTCTGGGGGGGAAGATTAACAGGACGTGTTGCATGTTGCAGTGCATGTTTCTTGTTCTTAGGTTTTCCTTCTCCCCACCCTCTTTTATTCCAGTTTTGATTTTGTTGGTTCTTGGGGATTTCTTATCTTGTGCTTGTAGTTTTATGTCATAATAAATTTTTCTTTTTCAACCTTACTGTTCTTGAACAAACTGGCAGTTGACTTTTAAGTATTCAATTCTTTTTTCATGACACATGGGGTTTAAGGCAATGGCAATGTTAACTTGATTATTAGACCCAAGTTTCGTACAGAGGGTCCATGAAATGCAATCTCATCAAGTAGGTGGTTATTAGTCTGGGATAGTGGTGCATAGTAGTTGACCTCCAAAATAATGTGGTATAATGCTGAAAAGTGATACATTATTTAATTGTTTTGTTGAATTTCAAATTAACAGCAAAATGCCAAACATAATTATCACCAAATTAATTTGGCTGACTTACCGTGGAATAAGTTTTTTGACAGATATATTACATACTCCAACTTTTACAAATATCTTCTCTTGTCATTTCTGCTTCTTAAGTTATTCTACTTCTTAAAATTCTAATATTCTCATCAGCTACTTGTAAGTTTTACTGTTGGTCCTCTGAATTCAGTTAGTTATTGTTTCAAACTTTTGGTTGAACATATTCACAGTGGACAGTGCAAGTTAATCCAAAATTTCATGAAGATGCTGACAACTTAGACGATTTGGTTCCATTTGAGGAGTACATTGAATTGCATTCTACAGAAGAAACAGTTGTGAAGTCCCCTGACTATCTTTTGCTCACTCATAATGGTCGCACCTTCAAGTTCGTGTCCTCTATTTTGCCATTATTTTCATTTGTTTGCATATATTGCCATAATTTTATGTAATTTTGCATTGAATGTATTGATAGAATGGTCTTTGCTCTTGCCTTCTGTTTTTGGTGATAATCAGGAATTAATACACTCCTGATTTTTGTTATTTCAATATTAATATAATTTATGAGATATGTGCTGATGTTTCTGTTGATCAAATTGTTTCAGTTCTGTGTCTTTAGCTTTATGTGTTAATATTTAAATTTTGTATAGCTTTTTCATAATGAAGTTATGAGCAAAGGTTTCTGAACAAGATGCAAACACCTTTCTTTCTCTTGGTTTATCTCTATGCTAATAATTTCAAGTATGGATTTTGTGAGGAATTGGAATGATTTTCTTTACCTTGCCTATGAAGCAATTTTGCTTTTGTTATCATAATTTTGTTCACGGCATGTTGCTCAATCAATTATCAAATATAACCATTTCATGGTACAACTTTACTTGTATAATAATTTTGAAGTGGTCACGTTACTGCCTTGCACAACCTTGTGATTTTAATCTAACCAAGATGACCACAAGCTCATCCACATAATGCGAGCTTCAAAGATCAATAACTAACACCCATAACTTGGGAGTGAAAACAGGCGCCTTAAAATTTCCCAGGATTTCAACAATAGAAATGTTAGCAGCACATTCTATCTCACTAGTATTGGTTGACAATTTATTAGAAACTATAAAACTATAAGTGGGGTTTAGTAAAATACAATGTGATAGGCACATTCGGTCAATTATAAGTGTGTTGCTAGCATTCCTCTTTTAGCAACACTTCTAAAAGTACTAGCTTATTGAACTTCTAACATATTAGTGCAACCTGTTGTAATTTGAGATAATATCTTTTAGAATCTTCCTAATTAGAGAAAATAGATACATAATCTTTTATTTTATTTTATTTTTTCAAGATTTCCTAGTTTCCCTATTTCCCTTTTTAGGAGAATTAGATTATTACAAATAAAGGGTATCAGAATGTATTTTTAATGACTTGAATAATAAATCAGTATTATTTTCCACATGGTATCAGAGCTTGTCTGATTCGCTTCCACTGTCTGCCGGCGGTCGGCCGTCATGGCCGCCGGCAGCCACCTAAAAATCTCTTCTTTAACATCTATTTTAATGGGTTTCAATTGCCTTAGTTAAGTTCTAGCCTTTTTTTTTTTTTTTTTTTTTTTTCTTTTCAGTATTACCCAATACAGAGAATTTGTTTGAGATAAGAGTGGGATTCGAACCCATTCCCTTTGGGACCGAAAGTCTCTCTTTTGAATAATCCAAGAAAGGCATAGCCTTCGCTGCTTTTTCCGCTGTGCACCGCCGCTTTTCGCCGCCGTCCACCGTTCGCCGCCGACCACCGTCCACCGCCGGCCACCGACGCACTTCCGACCGGTGACCAGCAGATCTGGACCGTCTCTTCAAGCGACGGCCAACCCCGCTGGAGTCAAGACCAGACTCCGCTTAACGCGCCTCCACGCGTCGCCTTTCTTTAGTGTGTCTCGGGTGCGTGTTTGTCACGCGCCGCTGTCCCGGTGTCGGAATCGCACCGCGACTCTTCCAGTCGACTCGCCGGACCTCCTCCTCTCTGTTCTGACCCTCCATAGCTGCCATTGCTACCATCTTTGTTGCTTCACAAAATCTTCTTCTTCCTCGCAACACACTTTCGCGACGGGTTGACGAGGATCCATCTCAGGCACGAGGAGGAGAGGGTGTCACCTCGCGTTTCGGCTGATCAAAGAAAGAGACCCTAGTTCTCTGGCAATGGGTGTCGTCCTGATGTTTTTGATTTGGGGGCAAAAGGCTTTGGGCCTGGGCCGCATTTTTTTCTTCCTGCCACCACGCGCATTCCTATTCACACCCCTTTCATTGGGTTGAAGCCCGTCTGCATTTGGCAAACAAAGAAAGAGATTGGGCATTGGGCCCATTTCGGTTCTGCACCTCCAACTTTACTGCTGCACCGCTATCTTTGGTCAGCCGCCACCGCTGCAGTCAGTAGCCACCGCTGCAGTCAGCAGCCACCGCTGCAGTCAGCCGCCGTCGCTGTCGTTACAGTCAGTTGTCACCCTACCTCTACTGCTTCCGCTATTTTCTTCTCCATCCTGAAAGGTGCCATCCAGTTGCACATGGAAATTGATCTGATGAAAAATTGTGAAGAAGGCCTTTGATTCCAAATCTGTAGGGGGCCTTGGCCTTCCATTTTCCCTCATTGTCCGTTTCCCGAACGTTTTTTTGGTGATGAGTGGTGGAAGATCGTCATCTTTTGCCTCTTCCCCGGAGGATTTTTCATCCTCTTCTCCCGACAAAGCTTCTTCCTCTTCTTTTCCATGCCGCAGAGAAGATGTTTTTTTACGTATCTAAAAAAGCAGTAGGTGGCTCATCCAGAGGGGAAGGGCACTTCTACTTTTGATAAGAGCTACACAAAATTGTGTTTCCAGAATCTGGCCTAGCTATAAGCTATACTTCCAGAGTTCAATCTGACCTAGCTATAAGCTATACTTCCAGAATTTGTTTTAGGGGAAATATTTTTCAACCCCTAAAGAGAACTTCCTTCTTGGGCTAAAGTTTAGCCCGTACTTCTTGTGATACAGTGTGAAGTATCACCATTTAGGAGTAGTCCAGTAGAGACCTATGGACCTCCAACCTGTCTTTGGCCTTTTGATGCCATGGTGTTTTTTGGTTTTTGCCAATGCTTTGTTATAACAACTCACTCGAAGTTGTTCTTTGAGACTGACCGCTGAATTGACTCTTTCATAGTTATGGGATTCAGGTTTGTCCCTCGTACGGATCGGTTCTCACCAGTTCTTCCACCTTCACGTTCTGCTATTCAGTCGTGAGGAGGAGAAAATTCCATCCCCTGCAGGGCAGTGTAGTCCTTGCAGGTTTGTTGTTGTTTGCCTCTGCAGGACAGTTGTTTCCTGAAGGCCTCCAATATGTTTAGGGCAGTTAAATCCCTTGAAGGTTTGTTGCTGTTTAGGGTGGTTAAGTCCCTACAGGTTTTTGGCTGTTAGCCTTTTAATTCCAACCGCTGTAGGGTAGTGTAGTCCCTGCAGGTCTTTTGCTGTTTGCCTCTGCAGGACAGATGTTTCCTGAAGGCTTGTTGATGTTTAGGGCAGTTAAGTCCCTTGAAGTTTTGTTGCTGATCGCCACTATTGATGGCAATTGAGTCCCTGCAGTTTGTTGCTATTCGCCACTGCAGGCCCTTCATCTTTCTTGCAATTTGGTGCTGTTTGCTGCTGCAAGTCACCATCCCGAAGTTGAAGTTTGCCCTTGTCCATTGCTGTCCAAGTTGGTTTATTGGGTTTATTGAGTTTGTCTATTCCAAGCTTGGTTCATACTATATCTAGTATGATCCAGCTTGAGGGGGAGTGTTGTAATCTAAGATAATATCTTTCAGAATCTTTCTAATTAGAGGAAATAGATACATAATCTTTTATTTTATTTTATTTTTTCAAGATTTCCTAGTTTCCCTATTTCCCTTTTTAGAAGAATTAGATTACTACAAATAAAGGGTATCAGAATGTATTTTTAATGACTTGAATAATAAATCAATATTATTTTCCACGTAAATATTGAAGTTTACCATTTGAACATTGTTGAAAGGGAGAGACATAGATGGAAGAGATGCTGAAAATTGCATATTACTAAACAAAAAAAATTCCGTTTTCTATACGCAGATGACAATAAATATGATATTCTTATAAATCATATTATAGTAAGGTATTCCCGTAACAATAAAGATCTAACTAAATAAGAAAGATATTAAAAATGTAGTAAATTCTAAGAGACCTGTTAAAAGAATTAGTACAAATCAAGTCATGGAAGGTGGTACCTTTTTGTACCATGTTGAGAAGAGAGAAACCAAGGCAGAATATGATGAATTATGTGAGGTCTATATGCACAAGTTTTCTTATTATAATAGAGAAGGGATATCATAACAAGGAATACAATTGATATATAATAATGTGAAATATTTGCAAGATATTTCTTTATCAAATCATATCATATCTCCCTATATAATGTATTAAATCATATCTTCAACATAATCAAATCATATCTTATAGAATCCCCCTCAAGTTGAAGTATATGTATCAAATGAGATGTCGAGGGCTTAGTAAACTTGTCAGCTAATTAGTTGCTGGAGCTGACAAAATAAGTAATGGCTAAATTAGTAGATATTTCCTAGACATGACTTTCTCTTGGTCAAAGTGACAATCAATCTTCAATAAGTTTTGCTCTTTCAAATCATATTTTTAACACTCTCTTTAAGCCGGAACACATGTATTGAGTCAAAGCATGTTAAAAATATTTAGAGGACATTAAGAATATTGGAGAACGAAAATGCATAGCTAACACGTTGATTACCAGAAAGAAAAAAGTGTTCATAGATTGCAACGACAGCTGGAAAGCAAAATTACCAAAGGAGCTCATCATTTACCTAAAAGGAAAAACACTCTCTAGACACGGTGATTGCTGAAAAGCAACAAAAAATGGTCAGAGAACACATTGGTCGACGGAGAGAGAAAATGTTAAAATGTATAAAACCTTGTTAGGGTGGTAGACTCTATTATCTTCTTAGAAACTAGATTTAATCCTTTAACTTAATACTACAAAATCAGCTTTGAAAGATGAAGTTTGAACATATATAATATAATTTGGTTATATCTTTGGTGGTGATCATTTGAGATACTTGTACATATTCTAAAATAATATCTTTAGATACTTTTTATATTTATAACTAGGATCGCTTTGGGCTTACCAATAAAACAATATTAAAATTGTTTGAGTAGAAAGATAAAGTAACTTTTGCCTGTTAAAATATATCCACAATTTGTGCGAAGTAGAAGTTACTAGTTTCTACCTAGTATAATTGGCACAGGACAAGCAATGCATGAGTGTTTTAGTGGAAAATAATTATTATTTTTTAATTAGAAAGGNCTAAAGTCTAACCAAACAATAGAAATTCAATTGAAACTATAGAATTAGCAGTCTGTTAAAAGTAGTTTACAATAATTTCAAAAAGACAATATCATGGTTACAACTTCATCCTGAAGGAAAATTCACTATGTTGAATTAGAATAGAATTAGGACAGATATCCTTTTTTTAATGGTTATTTGACTTAGTTTTTGTTAAATAATGTTAATTTGTAGTTACATTTTCTTAATGAAAATTTGTTTTCTCCCGTTTTCAGTGTAGTGGTCGATCCTTCCAATCTTTCTGATGGTCTTCATTATTTTGAGGTCTATGGTATTGATTGCAAAGCTCCATGGCGAGGTCCTCTTTTCAGAATTCCAATCACCATAACAAAGCCTAAGGCTGTAACTAACATGCCTCAACAAATTTCTTTTTCAAAGATGTTATTCCAGCCAGGTGGGCATTAGTTGATCAAATTTATCTTCATGCTTCTTTTCGTTGGTGTCCTACTAAGGTTTTAAATCTGGGATCTACATGCATGTAATGTGTTATAATTGTAAAAATAAAATAAGGAGTTGATCCTACATAATAAGGAATATCTAGATTATATATGTATTATCACGAACATTTTTATTTAGTCTCTTATCATGCTTTTGTTATTAGAGGATATTAAATTTCCACTATTTATTGTATTGATTCCTTTTTCTCAATGTAAATAAAGCACCCATGTTATGTCATAAACACGGATTTAGTTGAATGTTTCTCTCTTCCCTAGAGTTTAACATAATGCATAGCCACCAGTGGGCGAGACTTAGGAAGGAGATGCTCCTACTTATTTAGTTAGACTACTTTTATATAGATCTTATTCNTGTTTGGGTGAGCGCTAGTGTAGCAGAAGGGTCATACATAATGGCCTAATCCATATACTAATCATAGACCAAAAAATGAAGTGCATATACTCAAGGAGTTTAAAACTTTCAGTTATTTACATTTTTGTTTCTTGCTTTACTAGGCCATATAGAAAGAAGATACATCGAAGTTCCGCATGGTGCAACTTGGGCTGAAGCAACAATGAAAACCTCAGATTTCGACACAGCAAGAAGATTTTATGTGGATGCTGTTCAGGTATGACTTGTGGCTTGAAACTTTGTCAGATTATGGTAATCTTGTTGACACATATTCTATACCAGCTGTGCCCACTGCAAAGACCTTTGAAATGGGAGACTGCTGTAACTTTTCCTTCTCCTGCTGCGAAAAGCTTTGCGTTTAGGGTAGTAAGTGGTCAGACATTGGAATTAGTCATTTCTCAGTTTTGGTCAAGTGGCATAGGGAGTCCTGAGACTGCGAGTGTGGATTTTGAGGTAACAGAATTCTTATGAAGATATTTTCCCGCTCTCTGATATTTGGATAGACTATGCTGTTTCTTTTTTGACAAAATGAGAAATCTTCTACACTTTGAATTGTATGGCACATGATGATTTTTCCTATTACTTATAGTAGTTGATGTTAGATGCATTTCTTTATATCACCTTGTTTGTGTTGTGTGATGATGGTTGATATTTTTTAATTTTTCATCTATATAACAAATCAGGAACTTAATTAACAACTGTTAAAAGGTGAAGGCTGTTGAAATATCTCATGAATAAACATGACTTTTTTCCTTCGTCTTGATACAGTATCTCTTTTGTTGCCCTTTCATATATTGAAGTCTATGAAGAAAGCATAATTGGATCTCTTTCCATGAATGATTTGTTTGGGCTTCATGTGTGATTTCTTTTATTAAGTGGGATATGGTGAGTTATTTCATTCTGCACTGAAGATACAATTCTACTGTCTACACTAAATTCCAGGTTGTGTTTCACGGGATAAAAGTCAATCAGGATGTTATACTTGATGGTAGTGATGCACCAGTTAGGATTGACACTGAAACACTACTGGTATCTGAGGAACTTGCACCTGTGGCAATTCTGAACAAGGTTATCTTTTTAACGCTACTTTTCTGTCCTTATATTTATAATATCCTGTTATGCTATGCTGTTGATTTGAAATACAAATAAGATTTACTTGTTTTCGAATGTGTTCTAAACTTTCAGGTTAGGGTACCATATCGACCAGTAGATTCTAAGATTAGTGCACTTTCAACAGATCGTGACAAACTTCCTTCTGGACAGCAGATACTGGCACTGACTTTGACGTGAGCTATAAGTTTTTGTCATTTGTCTTTAGATAGTGTGGATGCTCTTTTCTCAGTATCCTGATTTTGCAGCTACAAGATCAAATTGGAAGATGGAGCTCAAGTAAAACCTCATGTACCATTGTTAAATGACCGGATATATGACACTAAATTTGAGTCCCAATTTTACATGATTTCTGACTCAAACAAGGTATATTATACCTTGTAGAAAATCTAAATTGTTTAGGTTAGATATTCTTTTGCTCATTATTATGAATAATAATATGCATTTAGCTTGGGTTCTTATATAGAAATTATGATTTTTAATTTTTCAAATTTTTTTTGGACTGATTACAATTTACTAATAGTCAGGTTATAAAGTAGTGGGATTTATAACCTATTGGGTGAGAATGCCAGTGTAAGCCTGTAATGGGCTTTGCCAGATGATATTTGTTGTTTTTGTTGTATTCCAACATCTTTTCTATTTGGGTAGCTCTTTCACATGTTTGGAAATACTTTTCTCCAAGGAAATTATTGCATATTCTTTTTTAGCTCCCGGAGAAATCTGGGAAAAAAAAATAAAATGTCCCTCTAAAATTACATATACCGTGTTTGTTTATGATATATTTTATATATCTCATGCTTTATCTGTTCTTCTGATTTATAGCGCATATATTCAAGTGGAGATGTCTATCCAAGTTCTTCAAATCTTCCCAAAGGAGAATATACTCTACAGTTATATTTGAGGTATATGTCTTTTTCTTAGCATAAACCCGGGACGAGAGTGCACATACTTCTTTGTTTCCGTTGAAGCTTTGAATAGACCTGATGGCATTACTTGACTTTGTAAATTTTGAAATATATTTAAATTCATTGGTAGCGGATGAATGCTAGTAGTGAACTAATACTGTTAAGAGAACTTGAAAGGTTGATTAATTTATTATACTTCTAATAAGAAAGCTTGCATAGCACAATTTGAATGTTTCTTGATTCATAAAATATTTATGCATAAAAGATCATTCAACTTAGTCCCTTACTGATAGAATACCAACTGAGCAGAATTCTTAAATCACACAAAATACGTACAATACAGCTTTATATACATCCGAAGTATGAGGAGACAAAACAACCACTTTTATCTATATTCCCCCTTATACATACCTTTAATAGCATTGAACATCTCCTTACTTTGTTGTAAATTGTTAACATGACGGTTATTATTGAACATATTCTAATAATATATAGCTGCTATGATACTTATGATTAAACCTAATGTAATAATAAATTAGCTCCTATTTTCCACCAATAACTGCCAAAATGAGAGTTATCATTACACTTGTATCTAATAAAACATCAGGTCTCACGATTGTTCTCATTGGTTCCCATCACTTGCATTCATAATAGTTTATAATTTATTTGTTTCAGGCATGACAATGTGCAGATTTTGGAAAAGATGAGGCATTTGGTGCTATTCATTGAGCGAAATTTGGAAGAGAAGGTAGTTTATCATATCAATTTTAAGTATTTCACAAATGGACAATTGTTACTGAAGTCTAGAAGAGCTTTTCAACTATAATTGAAGGTTTTTGAAGTAGCTTTAAGAATGTAATTCATGATAAAATTAGGGTCGAGGCACATAAATCTTATCAAGGGGAGAGTTTTGAAAATATTTATTTTAATAAATCACGTGGCAGCTGTCTTACACAAATATTCTCGAAGTTATATAATTCTCCAAATATTTGACACTTGTGTTTGAAAATAATTTATTTGTAGATGCCTTTATCAAAGAGTGCTTCTGCTGCCTAGCTGTAAAAAATTCCGTATGGACCACTAGAATTTAGATTATAAGTAGTCTTTCTATCTGTTGACTGATTTTCTTTTTTATGTTTTGATTGTTTTAGGATGTAATACGGTTAAGCTTTTTCTCTCAACCTGATGGCCCACTGGTGGGAAATGGTTCATTTAAGTCCTCATCACTAGTTCCAGGGTATGTGAGTAGGCTTGTAGCCTTGGTTTAAATTTCTTCGTGTAATTGTGTTGACTTTTGCTTATTGGCAGTATAAAAGAAGGGCTATATATTGGTCCACCACAAAAAGAAAAGCTTCCCAAGGTACATTGTTATCCCCTGTCAACATTTCAGATATTTCTACTGACAGTATATAACGGTGTTTGTAAAATTTCTACAGAATTCTCCACCCGGATCTGTATTGCTAGGGACAATTTCATATGGGAAGCTATCATTTGCTGGTCAGGGAGAAAATACAAATCCTGAAAAGCACCCTGCTTCGTATACGATTTCTTATATAATTCCCCCAAATAAGGTCACTCTCTGCCTTATAAGTTACTTTCACATCCCATACTCATAACTACTATTTGAGCAAGCATTGAACTGTGCTGTTGTTGCATCAACTATCATATCATATGTAACTAAGGCTAATGTCTAATTACATGTTTTCTTTTGAAAGATTGACGAGGACAAGGGAAAAGGTTCTTCCTTATCTTCCAAGAAGAACGTTTCAGAACGCATAAACGAAGAGGTACTATGAAAAGTCATACATTGGCAGAAGAACTTCCTTTGGTTATTTGTTTCCTGTTTTTACTTAAGGTTCAATTCATGCTCTTTTTGCATAACTTTTCTTAAGGAAATTGTGTTCTATTCTATATTTGCACCTTATAAAAATTCAGCATTTGAAATATTAGTAAATGAATGTGAACGAGGATTTCTCAGAGTTTCTTGTTGAACTGAAGTTTACTAGTACGCCTATGACTGACTATTTTATCACTGAAGTTCACCTTTCTTGATTCAAATCAATGGCATTTTATAGAATATTTTCTGCTTGTTGATAATGTATTTGAAAGCTCGTATTTTAGAATATTTCATTATCTTAGATATTAAATTATAAATTGGTTATTCACCCAGTTTATTTAATAATTATAAAAAGGAAAAATCTTGACTGAAATGAGTGAATGATGCATACACTTCTTTCTTTTATGGTCAAGTGATGATAGCATTTAAATGCCTTTACCATTTAAGTGGATCATGTATTTATATTGTATATTATACCTCAATATTGTAAAACCCCTTTGTACTTTAATTATGCCTCAAATTTGATAGAATGTTGTATACTCTCTTTTAAAGACTTTAGAATGTTTATCTCATGTTTTGGTGGTTCTTTAATTTTACTTGTCCATCAGGTAAGAGATACTAAAATAAAAGTTCTAGCAAGCTTGAAACAAGAAACTTCTGAAGAGCGCTCGGAGTGGAAAGAGCTATCTGCCTTGCTCAAAGTCAGTACATACAATTTTGTCCAAATTTGTGTTTTGCCCTCATTTTATTTTTGTAGTCCGACAGTAATTGGATTATATTCTTTTGCAAGATTTTTTTTCTCTTTGATGTTTTTCAAATTGTAATTGTCTCTATTTTCTGATAAATTTAATTAGTTGTCCATTAACTAGTGCATGAATATGTTATGTTTCCTTGCAGTCAGAATATCCAAAGTACACTCCATTACTCGCAACCATTTTGGAAGGTCTAGTTTCTAGGAGTAATGTCAAAGACAAAATTAATCATGATGAAGAGGTACTTGACTCTGTCACTTCACAATCCCATCCTTGCTACCTTAATTATCTTAGTAATGGTTTGAATCCTAATGGGCTTATACGGAAAATTTATCCTATTGAAGTTTGTGCTGTTGTCAATAAACTAAAAATATGATTGCAATTTTCAGGTGATTGGTGCTGCCAATGAGGTGATTGACAGTATTGACAGAGAAGAGCTGGCAAAATTTTTTGCACTAAAAAATGATCCTGAAGAGGAAGAAGCAGAGGTTCACAATCTTGTCTTCAATAATTGTTATTTCCATCGCCCATTTTGAATTGGTTACTAAAGAATAGAAGATAGGCAGAAATCACCGTATGTTATTGCATGCATATAATCTATTAAAAGTAAATTAAGGGAGCAGTTACAGGTCTTAATGAACTAATTGTAGCCCATCAGCTAATTACAGTGTCTTGAGGACAATTGTCCTACAGCTACTTTATATGTTCTGAAACCAATAATTATTAACATGTGCTAAATCCTTCGGTTAGACTGGGTTATATTTGATGGAACTGCAAAATAATCTTATGTATGTTAACTGTTTAATCAAGTATGGAGATCTGATTACATATGAAATGTGTACATACTCAGAAGTTCTTAAATAGTATGTATGGTATAGGGACTCTGTTGAAAAGACTCAAATAGTTACATTCCTGTAGATTACTTTAAACGCAAACATTGTATAAATTATTGTGGTGTTATTTCTATACAGTGATGGAATCAAATGTTAACATTGCTCTTTACCAAATTTAGTATAGAAGTTTATTCTATCTATGTTGATAAATAAATTCTTCACTACTTTCACTCTGCATTGTGGTACTGAAGCTACATTTCAAGAGAGGTTTCTGTGAATGCTCGAGTGCACATAGCACTCAGCATGCGTGAACAAAAATTATATAGCTTCTATTTACAAGAAAAAAAAACTGGATTTTTTTCTAATAGCCAATGCTTGATAAAGTCCTATCGTTTCCTAAGTATATATATTATCATTTCCCTCAGTGCCTATTTGCAACTTGTTGGCATTTATTGATCTTTCATTCTCGCTACAGAATATCAGAAAAAAGATGGAGTTAACCCGAGACCAATTGGCAGAGGCACTGTACCAAAAGGGGCTTGCGCTGGCAGAGATTGAGTCTTTAAAGGTTTGTGCTTCTTTATTATTTTTTTCTGGTCAGACTCTTTAAAGCAATTATTGTACATTTTCATAAAAAAATTAAATACACGCTAAACTAAGTGAAGAAACATGCAGATATTATTAGAGAAGTCTGTTCCATTTGTCATGTTAGGCTAATAGAGAGTTGTTTTATTTTATCCCAGTAGCTATTTGAAGTAGTGCTCTCTTATATAATTATTGAAAATATACCCAAGAATAGGAAATATCCTGTAATGTGAGGTGACAACTTCAGTATTTTTCTTTTGTGCGTATCAAATATTGAGATATCCAGTTGTATTTCCGTGTCACCGCATCATATTAATGAATAGGACATTATGGTAGAATAAAATGATTAAATCCCATTGAATGTCTATCTAAAACTTTTCACTTACTGTTGATACTTGTTAAATTCATTATCTTATGTGAAACTACAATTCTCATGGGCATGATATTTATGGGATTTTATTACCCGCATTTTCACATACAGTCTCCTTGGTAAGTTTACGTTGAGTCATCCGCACTATTTTTGTGATGAAAATGTGGAGACCCTCCTTAAATGCGTCCCAGTTCCATTATGATAATGGTAACATTTAATTATTTTTTTACCAATAAAAGTTGGCAGACTTGACTTGGTGTATATTGTCAAAGGACGGAGATAAGTCCCCAACTTCGGCTGCAACAGAAGGGGCAAAAGGAGGCTTGGACAAAAAACAATCTACAGATGATCGCAAAGATTTGTTTGAAGAGAATTTTAAAGAACTGAAGAAATGGGTTGATGTGAAGTCAGCTAAATATGGAATCCTCTTAGTAACACGAGAGAGGCGAGCTCAAAGGCTTGGGACAGCATTGAAGGTATTTATTTATTTTAAGTCTTGCATCGGTTGCTGCATGTAACTAACTAATAATATCTTATGGCACTGTGTCTACTTGGGTACGACACCCGGCCCTATTGTTTGATCCTAGGTGAGATTTATTAAGTAGTCTGTCACGTATCATCAATATTTTAAGACTGGACTAATTGTCGAATTAGCAAAGGGACATCAATGGTTTAACCATAGTTAAACTAGTGCAATATAAATATTTTTAATTTTATTATATATTACAGTAATAAACTAATATATTAATAAAAGAATACTGATTTATATTTAATCATGAACAGGAATCATACCTTAAAATGAGTTCAAACATGTTTTAAAGCCATATTAGCCAGTCCTTTGAAAAAAAAAAAGGTAAAAACTAGAAAGAATGTCTCCTGGTTTTACGGACGATATCCTTTGAAAAGAGAAAAAAATAAAAGCTCAAAAGGATGTCGTCTGGTTTTGTGGTATGAATCGGACACTCAAGAGAGTCAGTTTTTAGGTCTTGGGTGAAATTGACTCGTATGATCAGTCCTTTTCATCATTGCGTATTTTCCTAGTCACAAAACTTAATGAGATAGGTGATTATAATTATTATTAGGCAATCTATAATAATGAAGTTACTCTTGCGTGTCTTCAATGCAAGATAGGTTTTATTTTGTTGATCATAGGTTATAAGTGTAAAGGGACTTTGGGTTAGGTAAATCACCAACAGCTTCTGAAGCTCTTGTCCCTCGATTCAGGTACTGTGTGACATAATTCAAGATGATGCAGAGCCTGCCAAAAAGAAATTCTACGATCTGAAACTGTCTTTGCTTGATGAGATTGGATGGACACATTTAGCTACATACGAGAGACAGTGGATGCATGTGCGTTTCCCTCCAAGCTTGCCTCTTTTCTAGGAGTTTGGAACTTTGTCCTTTCCTTCAATATTTAGCATTTAAGGATAATTTATGTAAAATTATTACTCCTTTTACTGTGTGACCTATCGTTTTTCTTTTTGTGGCCATGTGGACATTGGGATTTCAAACATGACTTGGGAGCTTTGCCATTTAAGTCTATTGCCATGCCTTCAGTGTGGCTGCCACATCAAAGGTACCACAGTTCCCAATTACTTGTAATAACTAAATAAAGAGCTTTTGCATTTCCTGTACCTTTTTTTCTTTTCAATTTGGAATCTAGAGTATCTAAAGTGACTCTTATAACTATTGAGTAGTTTACTTGGAGAGTATTTATATCTTCACCTTGTAGTTTTTTTTACCTGATTATAAAATTAAATTATTTAAATTTATTATCTTAAATCCTTTAATTTCATCTTCTTTATAATTGAAGTTTTTATTTCTATTCTTTCTATTTCTTTTTATAAAAAATTAATTTAGATATATTTTAAATTCATTATTTAATCTCATGTTACAATAAACTAAAATGTAATTTAATATATATTTATATTTTTAACTTAATAGAGAATATAATAATATTTTTAATTGTAACATCATTTTAATTTAAAAAATGAAAAAAAAAATTGAATTTATTATAAAATTAATATAAAAATTATTCTATATTTTTGTGAGTCTTGGCGCTCACATTGGTGGTTTATGTCCCGAGTCGACCATGGTTAATCAGAAATTGGTCTATGGCCTCAATGGTGGTAACTCAGTTTGCATATTAAACTGGAATTTATTCTTATACCTCCACAATTTTTTCCCTACATATCCATAAATTCTTATATTTTAGATAGTATAATTTAAAATATAAATTTTGTATTTTAGAATATATAACTAAAAATGTATTTTTTTTATTTTGTATTTTAAAATATATAACTTAAAATACAATTTTTTGTATTTTGAAAATCTAAAATCTGTTTTTTATTTTATATTTTGAAATGCACAATTTTAAATATAACAAATAATATTTGAAATTATAAATATTGAAATATAAAAATTTACGAAAGTGCATATTGAAATGATGAAAGTAAAAGAAGAAATGGCCTAACTTTGAGGATAGTATTAACTACCAAAGAGAGAAAGTGTTGGGTTTTTCTTATATCTTATCATTTTCTTCCTACATCCTATCATAATATTTAATTCTGTCTTTCTATTTAGTTTGATATGAAACTTGCATGGGAAGAAGATGTGAAGGTGGAGCAGGTTTGTTGTGCAAAAATACCAATATGAACTTTTATAAGTTCAACTTCCTATTTTCTTTTTTAACACCTACTAATTTAATCTATATGTTGCACTCCATATATTATATAGTACAATACGTTATTTTAATATTTTCCAACCATAAATATATAAATATATTATACTATATGTTATACTATGAAAATATATTGTAAATATATTACAATAATATATTTTAATATTTGTTGGGTAAAATAAAAAACGGGTCACTTAGTTTACAGTAAATATTTATCATAATTAACTTTCGTGAAACTACTTAAATATACAAAGAAAATAGATGAACAATACTTCTAATTATTGAGTTGAAACGTCACTAACATTAGTTTCAGTAAATATTAAAACTAAAACACTATACTGAAACTATCCACTTCTTATACTACAAGATGTATATCTTCAAGTGAACAATTTGATAAAATTAGATGCCTTAATACCCTAGACTAGATTTTATTCATATATATATATATATATATATATATATATATATATATATATATATATATATATATATATATATANTATATATATATATATATATATATATATATAAAGAAATAATTAATCTTTTTCTGGATTTAATTCCTTCCTATATCATTGGAACTCTATTTATTTAGGATATTTATTCATAAGTAAAACTCAAATACACATGATATAATGAAAACATATTTAACCATCTAATATATTGTTTTACTAACATATGAATCTAAGTATCAATTGAATATAAAATGGAAAATTCAACTAACATCTTTAAGAAAACTTGTATTAAATATCAATTGAATATAAAATGGAAAATTCATTTAACATCTTTTAGAAAACTTGTATTAAGTATAAACTAACATCTAACTTATTCTAAGCACCTCAAAAATATAACCTCAGCTTCCTAAATCATGTACGTTTAAGGCATCAAATATTTACATCTCTTTTAGATATGAAATAAGCTTTTCAGTCAATTTTCTACCACCAAAGATCTTAATCTACATAATTTAAGCACGGAGTGAAATCAAAATATGTCTATTAAACATAAGTGTTTGTACGTAATACACATATTCAAACAATAATTTACACACTCATTATAGTTTTGTGACCTCAAGTAAATTAATATCATAGGTGTATTACACATAAGCATTCACATATTAATATTAACCAATACAATATCACTTTAAACTTACTAGTACAAAAAATCATATAATATTAATGATTTTAGACTTTTGACGGCATATTTGACCGACATCATATTGAAGACTTTAAATTAACGTCAAATCATACAGGCCGACATTAAATGTTTACAAAATATGTCGATTCATACTAAATTCGACATCTAATATGTGACTAAATCCACAATGCTTAATTGGATGTGAAAGAGAATTTGACGTCCACTGAAAATATGTGATTGGAGTCTCCTCACTCAACTTGTGTAGTGTTGCTTCTTGAGCAAGAGATTGTATTGCTTGAGTAACTTGTTTGCCAATTCTTGAATGATATTATTAAGTTAAACCTATTTTTTATAAATTGAGAAATAATTGTTTGGACAAGAACACTTCTTTTAAGATGTAAAATTAATTGAAACAATTTTTCTCTCAATTTTCTCTTCGTTTGAACTATCATAGGTTTCCCAAGTAATATGTTTCATAGTAATGATTAAACATACTTATTTTTTTCACTTAAGAAAATAAATAGGAGATCAACACAAACCTATCTAACTCCCTGGGCAAGAAGCTTTCACATAAGAGAGGACTTTTCCTGTCTATCTTTTACTCAAGCTTTCAAATTGACCAAACTTGAGTCATAGGTTCAACTAAGTTGGAAAAATCACTTTTCTTTATTGTCTAAAAAATGAAGAGTTCAAAATACTAAAAAAAAGAATAAAAATATCAAAATATTTCATTCAAAAAGTATTACTAACAACATAATTTGTAGATAATGATAAAAATCCGTGATAGACATTATTTATGAATTACTGACGACTCAAAATTCGTATGTAATAATAACGTTGATAAATTTTGATGGATTTTTGGTCCATAGAAAATGTCAATCCACATGGATAATATGTTAGTCTTATACAAAAGAAAGGTTACATTTTTTAATATTATATTATATAATATTATATCATATCCCATTTATTTTATTTCTTTTTAGTTAATATTATAAAGCAGTTAATATTCTGAAAAGTGGTCCAATTTTTAAAATAAAAACCGTTTTTAAAAACGTGTGTGGGTATGCCCATGATTCCTCCACCACAATCTCTTTTAACATTAAATACTCTGTGATGGTTTTTGGAGTAATACAGACTCTTTCAGAAAATTTCATATCAGGTCACTGAGCCTACTCTTTCCTTCATATACATCACCATCGTGTTTTAAGAGGAAGGGTTCAGAAACCAGAAATTAGACAAGCATACAACAATGGCTGGAGGTTGGTCTTTCTGCTTCCGCTTTTATTCTTGTAAATCTGAATATGATTAAATGTGCTTGTTTGATATATTTAGATTTATTGAATCTTCAGTATGAATTTGTATGAACATGTTTTTACATAATACATTCGGACCACTATCCGTGGTAATTTCCCAATACTCAAATTTTGTGTATAATACTTACAACCAAATTCCGTAGATAATTTTTCATGACTAAATGCCTATAGATAAAATTATTGATCAATTTAAATTTGTGGATAATTAATATGTATTTACTTAAAAACCTATATACCGAGAGCTATTATTAAATCTATAATGCATTAGAAGCTGCAACCATTTTAATATTCAAAGAATATTAAACACAATATTAGACAATCACTAGAGAATACAAAATTAATTTCAAATACTAGCCAAATCAAACATAATAAAAAATAAAAATGAAAGATAACATGTTAAAAGACAACCAATCTAGAACACCATCCAAATTGCAAACGAAATCAATCTAGAAAACCATCCAAATTGCAAACGAAATTGAAACACAACCTAAGATTCAAAGTTAACATAAGTGATCCATCAAAACATATTGTAAACAAAGTTTAAACATAATCAAAATAAAGTCAGTCTTTTAAGTTCCAAATAATTATCATAATCATGATCTTCATCTTTGTGTTGTGCATTCTCATTGTGTTCTTGATTGGGTGGTTGTACAAATTGTATGTATCAAGTTTGGAATAAATAAACTTAATCCAACGAAATCAACTTGTCTCGAAAATAGAGGAGGTAACTTTGGCTTCGAGATGCACATATGCTTCAAACCATCGAGAGAGAATGTCTATAAACCAAATTGGACTCACAAACCAACGTAGCCAAAGAGACTCCCACTACAAGAAAAATGCTAATTATATACGGATTTTTATATACGGATTTTGATCCGTATATAACTGGAAGGTTATATACGGATGTTTTATACGGATGGCCTTATATACGGATTTTCCGTATGTAAAGGGGGTAAAGGATTATATACGGATTATCCCTCTGTAAGATCAGTATGTAATATTGGCGCAACAGTGGACAATCACGAAACTTCAACTAGCACCATGAACCTTCAAGTAGGATGACTTTAACAAAGGAGATTTCCATTAAGAGTGGATGACGGTCAACAGTGGTAGACAACAACAAACTCCAAGAACTGGATTACCATCAAGTAAGGATGAGGCTTGTAGTGCCTTAAAACGACAAAACTACAAGAATTGTTATCACTATTGATGGGGCCTTTAGTGGCTGAAAATGATAAAACTCCAAGGACTGTCATCATTGACTAATGGGGCATATAATGGCTGAAAGCGACAAAACTAAAGGGGCTGCCATCACTGAATGATGGGATATGCAGTGACTGGAAACAAACATCCCCTCACGGCGAACGATAGAGATGACAACGCACCGATGACAAATTGTGAAGGTTAAATATCATAATGGTCTCTTTATTCATCAAAGCACCACTAAGAACCATGGTTGGATTATGTTGAGCATTGTAACGATGACAGGTTCGAGGAACAAAGATTAGTTGTTATGATGACATTAAAATGCCAAAGACAGGTTGGAGGTCCAAAGGTTCTATGGTAGACTACTCCCAAATGGTGATACTTAGCACTATATCAAAAGAAGTACAGGTTAAATCACTAGACTCGAGCCCAAGAAGAAAGTGACCAACAATGACTGAAGAAAGAAGTGACGTAGTGGAATCAAGAATGGTCTGCTGACTTCGAAATCAAGAACCAATGACGTATATGGACTCAGCATGATTCAGTGAGTTAGACAAGGATGAAACAAAGATTTGAAGGACTTAGGGTTCCAAAACAATCAAAGGGGAAAACCCTAGGTCCGAGTTACAACCACCAAAACTAAGAAACAAGGACCAAAACGCACTCAAAAGGCTCCGACGAGACAAACGTCAACTTCGCAGTGTGATTCCGACATTGAAAAGGTGGCGCGTAATAAACACGCGTCGGAAGCTAATCGGAGAGAAGTCATGCGTGATGGTGCATGTGGGGGAGAATAAGGCAACGACCACTAGGGATAGGTCACGCTCCTCAAGGCGCACAAAACTCCTAATGGTGGATGTTAGACAGATGTGGCGTGTCTCAAGGAGGCAATCCAGATCCACTAGTTGTCGGACTAAACTGTGGCGATGGACAACGGTGGACAGTGGTAGACGACGTCTGAATGGCAAGGAACAATTGATGGTGACAAACTTCAGTGGACAATACAGTGTCAGACGATGGTAGACAACAACAAACGACGCCAAACAACGACAAATGTTGTTGGACAACAACTAGGATTTGGAGACTAGATAGAAACCAGAGCGGGACTGCTCATTGAGGTATTTCAAAAAAGATGAAATTTTTAAGGCCGTCAGTGGCGGCGGTCACGAGCCACTAACGACAACAAAGACAGAGTAGGAAGAGACTCAAACATCCTGCTCTAATATCAACTTGAGATTGAAACTATAAAATAATTCTAGAGGGCTTAATTGATCCATCTCATAATCTTCTATTTATAAGAATAAATTGATACAAGAATACATGAAAACACATTCCCCCTCACGGCGAACGGCAGAGCTGACAATGCGTCAATGACAAATTTTGAAGGTGAAATATCGTAATGGTCTCTTTGTTCATCAAAGCACCACTAGGAACCATGGTTGGATTATGTTGAGCATTGTAACGATGACAGATTCGAGGAACAAAGATTAGGAGTTATGATGACATTAAAATGCCAAAGACAGGTTGGAGGTCCAAAGGTTCTATGTTAGGCTACTCCCAAATGGTGATACTTAGCACTGTCTCGAAAGAAGTACAAGTTAAACAAACTAGACTAGAGCCCAAGAAGAAAGTGACCAACAATGATTGAAGAAAGAAGGGACGTAGTGGCGTCAATAACATATGTTGACTTCGAAATCAGGAACTAATGACGTATATGGACTCATCATGATTCGATGAGTCAGACAAGGATGAAACAAAGATTTGAAGGACTTAGGGTTCCAAAACAGTCAAAGGAGAAAGCCCTAGGTCTGAGTTACAGCCACCGAAACTGAGAAACAAGGACCAAAACGCACTTAGAAGGCTCCACTGAGACAAACGTCAGTGTCGCAGTGTGATTCCGGCACTAAAAAGGTGGCGTGTAATAAACACGCACCAGAAGCTAATAGGAGAGAAGCCGAGCATGATGGTGCATGTGGGGGAGAATGAGGCAGCGACCACTAGGGATGGGTCACACTCCTCGAGGCGTACAAAACTCCTAATGGTGGACGTCGAACATCGAACGTTAGACAGATGTGGCGTGTGTGGCGGCACCTCGATGAGAACTAGCCATCGACACAGGCAAGGTTGGCCATCGCTCAATGAGGCGATCCAGATCCACTAGTCGTCGGACTAAACTGTGGCGGTGGACGACGACGGACAGTGGCAGACGACGTGTGGCGGACGACGTCAGAATGGCAGGGAACAGTTGATGGTGACAAACTTCAGTGGATAGCTTCTCAAAGTGGCAAAACAATGCCAGACGATGATGGACAACGGCAAACGATGCCAACGACAAATGGTGTCGGACAATTGTGGAAAACAACCGGGATTTGGAGATTAGATAGAAACCAGAACGGGACTGCTCATTGAGGTAACTCAGAAAAGATAAAATTTTTAAGGTTGTCGGTGGTAATGGCCATGAGCCACCGGCAACAACAAAGACAAAGTAGGAATAGACTCAAACAACCTGCTCTGGCATCAACTTGAGATTGAAACTGTAGGCTTAATTGATTCATCTCATAATCTTCTATTTATAATAATAAATTGATACAAGAATACATAATAAATAGGATAATCCTAGATACAATATAATCATAATAAATAAGATAACTCTAGACACAATATAATCATGATAAATAAAGTAAGTCTAAAAACAATATAATAATGATAAATAAAATAAATATTCTAAGAAGTCCCAAAATAGGTCAGGTGTAAATCTTGTAAAGAATGTTCAGTAAAGGTTTCTACAATGACGTATATGAATTCATGCATGATCCGTATGTACTTTTGTATGTGTTCGATAAATAGAAATGAAAGAATATGTTTTCAAGTGTTAGGTTGAATAAACTTAAAATTTATTAATTTCATTTAATTTATATTTGATATCTGACCTTTTGTATTATTCCCTATGTTAAATATATGAGAAAAAGTAGATACAAACTCTTCATTCACGTTGAGAAGAACGTTTAAAATGGCATAGGAATAAGACCTTACGTTATATATAAACTATCTATCGAATCTAACTCCTTCATGAAATTTCTTTGTTATATTGCATTTGCATTCATTCTTCTAAATACATCATTTATTTAATATTTACAACTAATATTCATAATCATCAAATATCAAAACAATTTTTCTTATTTCATATAAATTAAATTTAAATGTCTAGTTGTACGAGAAGAAGATAATATTTGATATTATTGAAAGTCTTATTATTAGAGATAATATAAATTTAGAATATATAAGTGTGTATAAGTTTCATTTTATAAGTCAATTTTATGGCTTAAGTTAGATTTAAAAATACATTTCTTAACACAATATTAAAATTAGGTTTAAATTTATTGTAGTGAAGTTTGATATTTTTTGGATTTATTATTTCACCTGTTATCAAATAATCGGTTTTATAAGATTGAATTAAATTTAAAAATCACTTCTTAAGAGATATAAACATCTTAATAAATGTCTTATAAAATAAAACCCAATAAATTTACCATATTAATAAGTGTAATCTGCTTTCAAACTTACGAAAATGAGTAGGTTTCAAAAAATTATTGCACAAGTGATGTTGAGAGATGAATTCTGTTTTTGAGTCACGACTTTTAACTTCTTTAAGATGTAATTCAAAGTTATATTATAAAATATGATTTTACTATAGTGAAATTTTAAAGTTACATTAGATGGCGTGTTAGACTGTACAATTTTAATTGTCAAGAAAATTATATAAAAATCGACCTTAGATGTATACCTATAACTAAAGTAAAGGTTGAATTCGTGCTTAGATCCACGATCTTAATTAAAAAATAATTACGTTAAAGTCATAACTTATATACAACTTTACCTAAAAATAATTACATTGAGGTGTAGATGTAAGACTTTGTTTCATGTACTTCTAACTATGGTATCGGGTGTTAATGCAATGTCGGAGGGTGTGATTAACTAGTGGCTATTAATTTGATATATATTCGTGTGCAATAATAATTAGATTTTTATTAAAGAAAAACAGAATTAATAATACTTTAAAACACAACTTTAATAACAGAACATTAACAGTGCGAATGCTAACTTTTGTAGTATTACTTTTGTTTTCAAGGTAATGCCTCAAAACATTGGAGTCTCTAAAATACATCACATAAATTAAACTTGTAGGGATAAAAACAGTTTATAATTTTATGTGGAACACTTTCTTTATGTGCCTTTTAACAAAATAATGGTAAATAAAACACATAGTTGGTTCATCTTATTATATCAAATAATTATCATCTAATGACATTAACATTGATCTAACAAAAGATATTGTAAGTATTAGGATTATATTGAGTAAAAAAAATATTGAATAATAATTACAAATATTAGAATAAAAAAGATTAGTGTTGTTAAAACGGATCATCCGATCCACCATGAGTTGGCTACTTAGTTAGTCAATCTAACCCGGCTCACTTATTAGCGAGTCGAAAAAATTTGAATTTGACCCGACTTATCACGGGTTGATAGGTTAAACAGATTGGTTCACTTAATTACAAGCTTTTTTTTAATACGTAAAAGAATAACAATTTTTTTCTAATTCAAATCTAAATTCAATCCAAAATAATATTAAACTTCAAAGCAATTATGTTACATATATTATTTTTATCTTATTTTTATATTTTATCTTTAGGTAGTTTGTTATTATTTCTTATTGGTATTTTGACAATTTTGTTAGATAAGACCAATTTATATTATACAATTGAATGCAAATCTTACTTTACAAGCCGGTATTTGTGGAATTGATTTAGACTTAAAGTCCATTATTCAAAATTAAGAAAATATAATACAATCCAAAATCATTTTAAACTCAAAATATAATCCAAAAACAAGTACAAAAAATAATATTATGTGGGTAGATGAGTCAATCCGGTTCATCACGGGTTCAACTTGGGTGAACCACATTCTTATCGACCTGATTTAAAATTAGTCCTATCAAAATTTCATTTTTTTTTTTCAATCCAACGTGTCTCAAACTTATTGTAGACCAGATTGACTCACGAATTTCAATCCATTTTGACAGTTTAAAAGAATATTAAAACTATAATTAATATTTTTATGAATAAAAAATTATAAATGTATTGAGTGTAAAAGAGTTGAAAATAGATAAATTAGACGTATAAAATTTTATTTGTATATTGTGTTGATGAGGGAGCTTATATATGTTTTAGAAAGTGTGGATGCTTAAATTGTGGAATTTGAATAGTGATGAGAGATTTAGCAAGAAAAATGGCCGGTTAATCTGTTTCTTCAAAGCTGCACAACTCATCACAATATTAAATTTTTTCTTTTTTTATATACTGTTTAGATTACAGCTTTGATTGCTCTATAATTTTAAAATTCTAACATCATTATAAACAATAATCAACGCATATTTTATGTTTTAGGAATTCACGCATTAATTGTATATCATATAGTACGTGTGATCAGTGTGAAATTTCATTTCATAATATAAAGTGTACAGAAAGTCAAAGCCACGTAATGTTTGTAAAAAAGAGCACTCCAGATTCCATTGTTGAAGAACATGTAAAAAAACTATCATAAAATAATAAATAAGGACAAGGGCTGCATAAATATGTATATTTAAATATTCTTAGAACTCATGAAAAATATTTTGAATTTATTGATACTAGTATACTGTATACAATAGTTGACTTTATGTCATTTCTCTTTTGAATTATTAAAATATTTTCAGTTTATTAGATATTTGGTTTTAAGTTTTTTATAATTATAAAAAAAAATATTCTTTGACATTGAAATTTTGTTTATATCATATTGATATAAATTTCATATCCACTAAAGTTTTAGAATAACATATGTTTTCACTTTTAAAAAGAAGAAAGTCAAATTTATACTATGTATTATTGTTGTAACATGGACAATAATTAGTTAGTTATTGAAGAAGATTATGACATAAAAATGAGAAATAATAAAGATGTGTATATTCTTTTAATATGAATAAACTAGTGAAAGATATTAATTTTAGTGAATTTACTATTATAAAATTCTTTTATTAATGATAACAAATATATCAAATAAGAATAATTAGATTATTATAATTCATTCAATACAGAAAAAAAAAATGTAGCATTGTGTGAGTACAAGACTTTGACTTGTGTCTTATCATCATTTCGAACATCATCTTAATCTCGAAATTTTACATCATAATTCCAAATCTTATATCAGTTCCTAAACAGGTGTCATGAATTTTAATTACATTTGCATTTTTCATCACGATGTTTATGAATTTTAATTTAAACTAATAAACAAGCATTTAAAAGAAAAAGTATTATTAGTATTTAATTTGTACATTCTTAGTCAAAATCTTTAATTTTTCACTAAGAAAAATATGATAAAATTATGTTAAAAGAATATACATTAATTCTCTAATGGGACCATGCAAGAGCATGACAAAATACAACTAAGCAAAGTTCTCTCAATGACACAGTTGAATATTCTGCTAAAAAACAAATATAGCTTTTCTTAAAAAAATAATACATGCTTGATGATATGATGTGGGAAAGCTAGTTTAATTGTGCTATAATTCAAAAATCTATAATTTATTTTTTTTTTACATGCAGGTCAACTTCGTTTTCGTTATATTTTTTAGCCACTAAACAAAACAAAAATTCTTAAATAATATAAATAACACGAACGTGAAGATTCAACCATTCCTGTTTCCATATTTTACACTTTTCTTAAATAAAGTCATGTTTTCTACACCTATTTTTTCTACTGCTTTCCTGCCATACGATTTTCTAAAATTAGTCAATCTATTTTTTAAATAATTTTAATATAATAAATATTTTTCTTCTGAACTTGAAGTTGTATGATTTACTTTTTCTTATAACTTTATGTTGTTATAGTAAACTTTATTTTGAATACTAGTTTACGATAATAATATTTTTATTATATAATTAATTAAATCTAGTTAAATATATATACAAATATTTCAGATATAATATATTTCTATTTTTTAACATTGTATCTCAATTAAATTAATGACTACAATAGTTTTTAATGTGTGGATTTCTAATTAGAGGACTTAAACATTATATATTTTAAAGTTGTGTTCTTTTTTTTTTTCAAAGTTTGTTTTCAAGTTTCTAAGGACGGCACCTAAACTTTTCACGTGTATTCTGCAAATGTTGAAAGCACAGTTTTCACGACAATGAAAATCATGGTTTAGTTTCAATAAAATTGCCTGTAAGAGAAGCTAGCAAGACTGCTGCCGCAAACAAAGAACGAACACGCACACGCACACGTGTACGAGATTCCCTAAACTTTTTCCTCTCAATTTTTATTTCTTTTCTTCACTTTTAATTTTATAATTAAGAAACAGAACATGATGTTTTTGTTGGAAAACATAGCTCACAAAAATATTAACAAAGTGTTAGTTTGTGGAAAATATGTTTTATTAACATAAAATATACTCCTAACCATTGACAGAGATTAAACATGATATTCCATATTTGATTTGGATTAAATTTTAAGCTCTTTTAAAAATAAAATATAAAATATGTTTTTTTAATGTTTTGGCATGGTTATTTTATTAAACTGTTTTTTATTTAATAAAAAAGTATATATAAAATGATTTTTTTCGAAAAAATAAGAAAAAATAAATACATTTTTTATTATGAAATATAAATAAATTTCAGATATTTCTACTTCATTTAATGATGTTCCTTTTTCTAAAGATTGATGAGAAGATTTTAAACCAAGTTATTTCTAAACAAAAAATTTCCATCAACTTTAAACATATTTGAAGTTTTAAAGTTAGATGAGAAGAAACCATTGTGTTACTTAAAATCTAAAATGATAAATTTTTAGATATTAAATTATAAAATTGAAATATATTTCTATTTTTTAGGATAAATTAGTTTTAAAACAAATCAAAATAGATATAAAGTAAAATATTTATTTGTAAGAACCTAGAAAATAGAGTATTAGAGTAGATAGGTGTATTAAAATAATGAGACGAGTAACTTACTTTAAAATAATCTTATAACATAAATAAAACTTTTTAAAGCTCGATTCATTATCTAAAACACTTCTATCTCTCTAGAACACTATTCACCTAGAGTTCCGTGCCCTCTCTCTAGATTTTCTCTCATTTAAGCTGTGGGTTTGACGATAAGGAAGCGCCTAGATGATTCTGGCGTCAAGGGCAACAATCTTGACCGATCAATTTCTTGTTTTAAGTCGGTAAGTTGTTTCTCCTCTTTTCTCGTAGGTCTTTAACCGTAATCATGCAAAGAGTTTCTGGTTGCATGTGTTTGGTTGTTGTCTTCTTCAATTTCTAACTCAAATTAGGTTCTAAGGTTGCTTTCCTTTCACCAATCAGTGAGTTGTAGGTTTCTGTTGAGTTTCCTTGTAGTACAAGCTTCAGTCGGGGTTCTGTAATCGGTGTAGAACTTGAGCTGAGGTAAGAGAAGCTAGATTTCTGTTTTAATTAGTAGTATGACATGTGTGTGATAAATTCTGTGTTATGGTGCTATTTGAGTTGAATCTTAGGTTTTGAGTAGATTAAATTGTCTGTTCTTTGAATGCCAAATCATGAAACTGTGAAATGATGATTGTAAACTGAATTGGATAATGTGTGCAACTATAATTGAACATATTAAATGGGAGTAATCTGTTACAGTAGTGATTAGATAGAAACTGAAGTGAATTGTGTTTGTTTAGAGTCATTTTAGAGGAAGTGAGGTAGTGGAAATGAGAATTAAAGGTCAAGGGCTCAATTGGTTAGTTGGGACAGTTTAGGTAAGTCAGTTGTGATTTGTTTGAGTCATCAAAATGGTAAAAAACATGTTCAAAGTGATAGATTGTGATTTGGGTCCTTAAGTTGATGAATTTGATGTTTTAGAGTAGGAAATTGTCCAAAAATGCTTTAGATTGATGGTAGGAAAGTTTAGAATCATTTAGTCAACTCTAAATAAGTATATAACACAAATTAGGATGGTTATAGAAGTTGGGAAAAATAGTTAAAATTGGTAATTGATGTTTGAGCTGCATAATTCTGTAGAATTTTGGTGTTGCAGATTATGCAGACTTGCTGAGCGAATCCATTCGCTCAGCGAGTCACCCTGGCGAGATACTCTCTGTCAGGGTATTCGTACAGCGGATAGATGCTTTGTGCGAATGGTTTGAGAGGTTACTCTTTGTTTGCTGATCCGCACAACGAATCAAGACGTTAAGCGCCTGGTTGGGGTTTGGAACCACTGCCATTTTATTCGAATAGGAATAGATGCGCTCTGCGAGTGTTTGGGGAGTTCGAGCCACTGTTTGGGGCTCTCGCATAGCGATTTGGGCGCTATGCGAGGGGTTAGGGTCTGATACTGTGTAGCAGAATTTCCAGTTTAGTTGAACGCACAAACTTGATGCGCTGAGCGAGAGGTGAGTGAGCAGAGCCCACTGTTTCTGTTTTCGCACAGCGAGTTTGGTGTGTTGGGCGACTAGCTCAGAACCTGTTTTTATTCTTTTTATCCATGTTTTATGATAACCTTGAACTATGTTTTGATTATTAGAATGATGTACAAGTATCTATGATATTGTATGATCAATGAGGTTATATGTTTGAATTCAATGTAATAGTATATGGTTATAAGTATGGTTTCACATGGTTTCACAGATGGTAACATGGGTTCCACGGAGGAACTCCTTCGGTAAGGTTTTCAGTGTTGTTAGAATGAATGCATGGAGCTCAGTCTTGGGGGTTATCCTAACACTCTAATGATTTTTCATTCTCATTTAGAAATGATTGATTCATGTGGTAAGAGTAGTAGTAGGTCCTAGTGTAGGCGCTACTTGGAGGCTTATTGCGCGGTTGTTGAGACTTTGGCAAGTGCACCAAATCGTTCAAGTAGTAAAACCGGTAAGACCGGGTATCGTTTCCCAAGAGACTCGGTTAACACTTTACGATTGTATAATTAACTAACTAACTTAGGTTAAAGAATGATAAAAGTGATCTTAAACACTCAAACACTTGGAAATGGTAAGATTAGAAATGAGATGGAATGGTATTGTTGGGGGTATGCTTTCACCGATTTCACTCTTATGCAATTAAAATCATTTCCTCTTCATTAATATGTCAATGTCAATCTACTAATTTACTCAAACTCCAATCCCTTGGTAGAAAGAGCCTAGATTCACTTATTAAATCTCAATCCCTTGGCAACCTAACAAGTTCACCCGCATTAAGAAATGAGATTTTAAGACAACCAAAGGTCCTAGTTCTATCCCTATACACTATTTCCTTTAGGTGTTTAACCCAAGTCCGGATTTACTCAACATTTCCCAATATTAAGCAAACCCTAAAATCAAATCATGGGTAGCTACTTCACAACAAGCATTAAGAGAAGGAGTTAAACACTAACAATCAATGAAAGAGGCATATATTCATTCAAAACAAAGTGATTTACATAAAAGTTCAATGGCTAAGATTTACATAAAATAATTGTTAACATCATGTGTGCATGCGATTCTAAATCATGAAAGTTCAGTGGCTAAGGTTTTCTGAAATTAGTTAGAGCGAGTCTTAAAGATTAATGCTATGGAATTAACTTCCATGATTTAGAATCGCATGCACACGTGATGTTAACAATTATCTACCGGAAACTTTTACTTGTTGGTATAAACTTTTGGCTGACTATACGTATTTTCTCTTAGTATTTATTGAAAATTAAAATATTAATACAAACTATATTTTGATATTAAAATCATGTGAAATAGATAATGAATAATTTAAATTAGTTAAGTAAATACATTTTTAGAATTTAACTGATAATATATTATATTAAATTAATAGTATAAATCCATAATAACTCAACATAAATTGTAATGCCGAACATAAATTCAATGTTTTATTTCTACAAAAGATATTAAAATATGTTAATAGGAAAGTTAGATAGTTCATTTAAAAAATATTAATTTTTCTAAGATAATTTTTTCCTATTTCTCTATAAGATAAACAAACTGAAAGTTGTCAATTTTTAAATCTAATAAAAGCAATGAAAAGTTGACAATAAAAGAAAAACCTTTACCCTATCATATTTGTGAATGGTAAGTCTAAGTTTATTATTCCTAAATAACTTTTTTGCAAAGGATTTTTGGATTGTAAAGATTTTTCTAATTCTATATATGGAGTAGTGCTGTCTAGGATTTTAGGATAAAAAGGGAGATAAATTTTGAATTACAACATTCTTGTTGGAGAGAAGAAAGCCAACAAAATCCATGTTAGAGAAATTAACATTCAAAACTAATAAATGAGATGTATGATATGTAATTCTTATAATGATTGTAATGTTGAGATGTATGATATGTAATTCTTATAATGATTGTAATGTGTTGTGTTTATTAGAAACATTATTTTTGTAATATTTTGGATATTTAAACCATTGTTTGATTGCTTGATGATACAAATAGTGAAAAACTTAATAAATAAGAGTGAAAATGAATGTTTATTTTTGAATCTATTGGCTTAAACAAAAGTAGGGAAGAATTTATATGATTAGAGATGACAACATATTAGGTTGGATACGAATAATACTTATTTGTTATTGGATTCATAACAAATAAATTTATTCGTTATCTGTTGTGTTACTCGTTAGATACTTGTTTAGAAAATATCTATAGATATTTTAAAATTAGTAAGTATTCATGGATACCTATAAAAATTTAATATATATATATATATATATATATATATATATATATATATATATATATATATATATATATATATATATATATGTCAACACCCAATTTTATCCAGGAAAGTAAATAATCAATATTAAAGAAAATAATAATCTTCCTCAATGCAGGGCACATCACTTTAGAATGTTTTTGAAATTTTTGTTTAACAGTATTATGGCATTAATGGGAAGCAATAATAACAAATATATTGATATAATCTGCTGCATCAGTTTCTTCCTGAAAAAAAAAAAAAAATAAGATCTTTTTTAAATGGGCAAATTTTCTGACAATTATTATAATCTTTGTCATAAATTTTATTTGATTTATTTGATTGCAATCAAGACCATTTCTTTCCCTATTTTTGCTAATTGTCAATTAATTCGCCATTAAGGCAAGATCACATTAATATTACAATATGTGCCTATAAATACACACTCTGTGGAAGGAAAAAGGGACTGGGGGAAAAACAGAGAAAAAAGACCTAGAGTTAATAGAAAGTGAAAGAAAGAGTATAGAGAAAAATAGGTTCTCACACCTAAGGGTTCTGTCAACAACAACCACCTGAGAAAGCACTAAGGGAGTTCCAAAAGCTAAAAAGGTACGTCTCCTCTAGACTCTTATTTTTCTCTTTAACTATACTTTCAACTTTTCTTCTAAAGATACTTTTTTTGTACGTGCAGAAAATGTTTTCTTAAAAATCATTTTTTTTTGTTTGAATTTAAGTACACGTTGGACTATGGCCAGTTCTTCTTCTTTTTTTTTTTCAAATATAAGAAATACAAAACTATTTAAAACAAAAAAAAAGGTTATTTTTTGTTAAACTAAATATTTTTATCAAAAGTACGTGATCCCTTATTTCCGGGCTTTTCAAAAAATATAAATCAATCCATTCTCTTTAACAAACTCACAAACTTTTTTCTAGATAAAGAACTACGTGAGCCTTGATTGTCCATTAATGGATATACGTAGGACCAAGGTCAATCCTTGCCGGGTTTATAAAATAAAAAAGTATTTTTTTGTTTTTTAATAATTTTATTTTAGTTTAATTTAATTTTTTTTGGGAGAAAATTATTTATTTTGGAAAACCACGTTAATTTTATACATTTAATTAAAGGTACTGCCTTTGGGCAGGTGCGGTAGGGTGCTAACACCTTCCTTACGCGTAACCGAACTTAAAAATCTCTTTTTTCGTAGACCATGTTTTTGAGGGTTTTTCCATAGTTTTCGAAAAATAAATTATGGTGGCGACTCCAAAATATTTTTTAAACCTGTTTGTTTTTCGGTTCGTCGTCCCGTCGCGATCCCGGTTTCGACAATATATTATAAATTTTTAAAATAAAAATACAAAAAATAATATAAATTAAAATTTAATTTTAATTAAATTTAACCTAATAAAATATAAAATAATTTTAATTTTAATTAAATTTAATTTAATAAAAAAAATTAATTTCATTTTAATTTTTTGCAAATAATGGATACCTACATGAATAAATACCAACAGATACAACTATCCATCACGAGTTTTATCCATATATATTATTGATACAAGTATTTTTTCCATCCTGTATGATCCAAAGTAGTGAGATTGTTACTCAAGCAAAAGTATGATGGTGATGTGATCCAAGATAATGAACTTTCAACTTAAGTGAAAGTTTTGGTGTTCCAAATTTTTGTTTAAGCATGAATTAATGATAGAATTTCACTCTAGCTGTGAAATTTCCTTTAGTATTGAAATTTTTGCTTTAGTGGCAAAATTTTCACTCTTGGTGACGAAATTTTTGTTTTAGTGAACATAAAGTAGAAAACTACCCTACTTTTGGATTTATCCCTCCTTGAAATGAAAATCAATGTAATTCTTTTGTGCTTTTGGGCATTATTACATAGTTATGTGTTTGTACTTTAAGGTAAGTGATGTGAAGGAGAGTATAAATTAGGGTTTAATGCTCATAATTTACTACTTATGTGCAAGGCTGGATAGAGTCGGGGATTATTGCCTATAATCTACTAAGTCCTGTTAATAAGTATCTTAATATATGAAGAGTTAGAATATGCATTTTGGTGTGGTGAGCTATGCTAGAGAGTTCTTTGTTTCTTAAAAATGATTCAATTTAGTCTTTCAGTTAGATTAATCTTAATGTCACGTCTATAAATGTCACGTATAATTTTGTAGTATTTTTATTTTTTAATTTAAAAAAAGTCACATGTCCAATCTGTGTTGTATTACGTAATAATGGTATTGTCCTGTGCTAGTGTCACATGAAAATGTTTTATATTCAATTTAGTCTTTATATTTGCAATCTTGATTTTTTTTAATGGAACAATTTTACCTTTTTTCCAATAAAACCAAATTAGTAATTAAGTTTAAGTACAACTTATATAAACATGTTAAAATAATTTTAAAAATTTATATCAAATCATTTTATCTAAATATTTAAATTATTTTTATTTTTTATATTTTTAATTTCAATAAAAAAATCCTTATTTTAAACTTATAATGTTTTAAAAAAAATTAAAAACACAAATGCTAAGTGACACTTGTAATTTTTAATTTTTTTTTTGTAACATTAAAAGTTACTAGGTGTCACTTTACATTTACATTTTTTTTTAACATTAAAAGTTACTAAGTGTCATTTTACATTTACATTTTTAAAGTATGTATTTTTTAATTTAAATTGAAAAATAAAATTAGAATTCAATGAGTCAAAATTTTAAAATATATGAATTCGTTTATGTCAAAATTTTAAATATAATGACTAAATATAGTCACATAAGAACGAAATTCATACCTAACATTAACACCATCGTTTAAGAACAAAACTTTGACAAATAATGTTATTATGTGGCATAACATTGATCTAATACGTGACAATGTAAAAAATTAAAAATATATAAACTAACAAAAGGATGAAATTGAATAATTCTTTTCTTTTAAAAAGGTCTTAAATAAGTAAAAAAAATTAAAGAATCGAATTGACCATACAAAAGAATACAAAGAAACAAAAGACCAATTAAACCTATAATTACTATTATATTTCATAAACATATATAATTTTATATCTTTCTACTCATAATTTTATATTTAACACACACTCATAATTTTATATATATATATATATATATATATATATATATATATATATATATATATATATAATGTTATTGGTGAATACAAGTTATAATTATAATTGTAAATTGTATATAATAATAATAACTATTCTTAGAATAGTTACAAACAATGTTAATCCACTCATCATTTCAACATATTTAATATTAAAAACTTAGAAGGTAAAGTTTCATCAAATGCCATCATAATATTTTGTTCTTAGGTTTTGAATTATTCATTTCATTCGATGGTCAAAAAGAAAAAAAGGATACATAATGGTAAAAGCTTTAGAAGTTCTTGTTAAATGCATCACCTCGTTGAAACACGTAAAAGGAAGCTTTTGTTTAATGACAACATTATTGTGGATTGGAAGTATACCAACGTTTTGTAACCTCGTCTTCACTATCATATCTAAGTAGATAACATCCATACCGTATAATTATTTTGCAATTTTCACATTTGTTTTTTTTTAATTAATACACAAGTAATATTAACTTATGATTTTAAAAAAAAAAAAATTATGTTTGAACTTTCTTAATACAATAAACACATAAAAAAAAAAACAATCGATCCATAAATATTAAACATGTTGGAAATAGTGTCAAAACTATTATATAGACAATCTAAGTTTCATAATAAAATCAAATGAGAAAATTAAATATTATATATATAAAAATTAGATCCACAAATATTAAGTGCTATATTAGATGTGTTGATACGTTTTTTGTATGGATAGTTTTTTTCATCTCACAACATAATTGTTTTTTTTTTTGTCGTGACAAACGACAAATCACGTTGAATGTGTAATTAATACGTTTTTCTCTCTATCAATATCTTAAAAGGTTAGCATGATTTATAGTTTATCGCACCAAAAGAAAGTTAACATTAGGGATGTCAAAATAATTTATACCCACAAGTATTTGTAGATAAATCCATAATGAATAGAAAATGAACATTATAAATTAATATCTAGGAGTAACCAATACATGCATTTTTTTTATATCCACATGTTAATGGACATATTAATGGGGTGAGCACGTGTATCATAGTATTTGTACTAGTTGATACTTATACCCGTTAATATCTAATTTATTTTTCTAATTTTATTTGGATTTATTTAGACTTTGTTTGAAACTTATAGTAATGTATTGTATTTTAAATTTGATGTTGTTATTTTGGTTGAATGTTTAAAATTCAGTTTTATATATAAATCTTTTATAGATTTTTATATAGATCTTTTTTATATTTTCATATTTACAATTTTTTATAACTTTATACTACTTTTATATGTTTTTATAATTACTTTTATAGATTTTTACGGTTAAAATAAATTGTTAAATATTTTTACAACTTTTTTTGTAAATATTAAAAAATATGTGAATACCCTCGTAACATATACTCGTACAAATATGGATACGGGTACAATACCGATAACAAAAGACTATTATTTGTACCCAATTAATTATTATCCTCATCAAACAGTTAAGAACTTGATCTTAAGTGTAAAGATAACTCCGTGTACTTTTCTCGATCTACTCATCATTAATGTTTACAATTATTAAGACAATAATACTTTGACACGCAAAACACCAAAAAAATATTCATATAACACGTAAAAGTAATAATATTTTAATTATAATTATATTATTTTTTTAATTTAAAATCATAATTATGTTATTATATTATTAAACATAGTGTTAAATGAATACGTTTTTTCTCGTCAAACAAACTTTTTCTCAATTATTAAGGTTATTTTAATTACCTTTGATTCAAACCCCTCATAAATAATATAAAATCGCAAAATTTTTCTTCGTAATTATAAAGACATTGAAAGTGATCAGATCAAACTCTAGGGTTGCCACTAACTGCAATAGCCATTTTGATGGTGTCGAAGATGGTGCAACAATGTCAATATCACACTCTTGGTAGCCAAATTATCAATCATGTGAATCGAAGACTAAAAACAGTGATCCCATTGCAACATATTCGTACTGAATCATGTACTTTGTCTTCAAGTTAGATATATGGGACAGAGACAACCATAGAAAGCTGTTCATTTTGCTTCAGATTTCACACTTTGCTAGCTAGCTTACTCGTTTTGGTTATGCAGATCGTCAAATTCAAAATCTAGGTTTAGAAAGTTGCAGGATTTTGATTATGTCAGACAACCCATGTGTGAAATAGAGAAAAGTTCAAAACATCATACCCAATTATGTTCTTACATTGTAATCGTACATCAATTATATATCAAACATCGAAATCGAGAGATACTAAGATTTATATATGTAAGAACATCTTTCTAGATTCAAAACCCTAATACATGTTCAGAATATTTCCTATAAAAACTGTAAACTTCGTATACAAACAAGACTTTGTATGGATAAGTGGATGTCTAAGAAAAAAAATAAGATATTTTTTTCCTAGAGTTAAAATTAATTTATGCATAGATTTCACTTTTAACTTATGCATAAATTAATATTAAGTTATGAAAAAAAACATTTATTTTCTTTTCCTTATTACAAATAAAAGTTTTGTAAGGCAGCTTAAAGGTTTAATTAAGGGGTTGAACTAAGAGATGAAGACCATGGGTTGGCCTAAGGGAGAGCATGATAGAGGGTGAATGGTTATAACCTGGTGAAACTTTGAAGGTAAATTTAGAGAGAAGTAGGGTTAGCACTATCTTATACTCCATGAAGCTCAAGTTTCTTCCAACACAGGTTCTTCCTCCAAACCCAAATGGTAAATATCCCATTTTGTGGTTGCATCCACCATTGACATCGTTCATGAACCTCTCTGGTCTAAACTCATTCACATCTTTTCCCCACAACGTTTGATCATGGTGCATTGCGACAACATCGATCCACATGTTGGTGCCATTAGGGATCCTTAAATTGTCAACTTGAATGTCTTCTCTTGCTTGCCTTTGCACATTTGGTGCTGTTGGGTAGAGCCTTAGAACTTCATTCATCACCCATTTCATCTACATCGTACAAAAGTAATTAGTTAAGAATTTGTTTAGCACAATCAAATTTTAAGATTTTGTCTTTGGTTGCTCTTCGAGGAGCAATATATAAATAAAGTATATAAATAAAGGAAATGAAAAAGAAATGGAGAAGATTCAAAGTCAACACATTGACCGAGTGCCATGTGTAAAGTGATATTTTGTTTCATGCTACATACTTATACGTATATCTCTATTTAAAGTGACGAGGTTGTAACGTGGCATAATATGCACGACAATTTGAATATCTTTTTATTTTTTATTGTGGGGCCATCGAATTTTTTAATTCATTACATACGCACTCAGATATTAGATATGAACATTGACCGAAAGTTATCAGTGTCGTTCAACCCACGACAAAAACACGTACTGAATGTAAAGCGCACAACACATTCAAATTCTACAGCTATTAATATGGTTGTAATTTAGGTTAAGTAATTTTGAAAACATATAGTTTATTTATTTTTATTCTATTGTTTGAATTTATTTTAATATTTAATAAACCAATTATCCTGTAATTAATACAAGACTTTGAATATATTACATAACATATCAAAGTTGGCAATGATTTTAGAGATTGTATTTTAAAATGCAAACCATAATTAACCAAAAAAAAAAAGAAGAAGCAGAAACTTCCTAATTATCAACGTTTTCTATGATCTGTAAATAGGGATGAATGAATGAAGAAATGAGATTAGGTTTAGTTTTTGTGTTACCTTTTTCAAGCCAGCAAGCACGTTGATATCAAGTTCTTTATCTCCGACCACTTCTCTGATCTCATCTCTCAACTGGTTTTGCCAATCTTCATGCATAGCAAGAAGCAACAAGGTCCATGTGATAGCCAATGCAGTTGTTTCATGGCCAGCAAAGAAGAAAGTTTTGCACTCATCCAACAAATCTCTAGTGGTGAATGTCTTCCCTAACTTTCCATCACCTTGATGATTTCCTTGCAACAACAACCCTAGCAAGTCTTCTTGAGTTTGTCTTTTGATCGATTTCATGCGAGTTGTTATGACAGATAGCAAAAGTTGATCAATTTCTTTCCCAAGTTTCTTGGCCTCTAGGGTTTTCTTGACGTTGAAACACTTCTCAAATGGGACTCCTACGTATCTTGTTGTCCTGAAAAGTGACATTTGTAGGGCACGTAGTTTTTCAGACACTTCCTTTGCATTTCTTCCCTTCATGCCAAAGCTTGTTTTTGCAATGATTTCTCCGGCCGTTTCCACAACCTCTTTTTCCACATCGATTTCTGATTTACCCGAGTTTATTCGCGCAATCCATCTTTCTATCATTTCATTTGTAGACTCACTCATCATGCTTGCCATTGCCTATCACCATGAAATAGATTGTACAAGATCAGTTAATGGTTTCTCTTTTTGATTTTATTTAATTAAATTAAAAAAGGAAACTTGGTGTGATGAGGTAAAATGGAATTTTTTTTCTTCAAAGGTGTATGGCCTAGTAGTCGTAGGTAGGTTCTTTTGTTTAACTTTGTGGTAAAGCGGTCTTAAAGTTAAGCAAACGAAATTAGGTAGCATTTCTATATTTAGCATGCAAATGATGAAGATCGTAAGAAGGAGAAACACTAAGTAAAAACGTATACAGACATTTCAAACTTCATGATTCCGTGTAGACCACTTTCCCTAGCATGCCAGAATGGTCTAAAATGCAACGATGGAAAGTTGAAACTAGGACTTACAGGATGAAACATGTTCTCTAGAAGGTCAGTATTATATATAGAAGCTACAGAGATATATAGAAAGATACAGACCTTGAGGTTAAGAGGAGAAAATGCCGGTGCTATAACATGTCGGTGACGAACCCATTCATTTCCTTCGACCATAACCAAACCATTTCCAAACAAAGGATCTCTGTCATGTCTGAACACTCTAGGTTTTCCCCATTTCTTGGCTAAAACCTCGGTGGACATTTTCTTCAGAAACTCAGGATCAGCAATGTACAAAAACGGTTCTGTACCCAACCAATAGATAAACACCTTCCCTGTACAAACAAAAGTTAATGTATGTATAAAAAGACGTTCATGTTAGTTCTGGTTGAACTTTAGGCAATGATTAACTAGAAATGCTGTAGGGTTTTTCTTCTATTCTTTGCTCATGTGAGGCATATCATGAGCAAATGATTGGTTTATTTGACAGATTAGGACCTGATTGAAAGTGTGTACGAGTTAATGTGATGGAAAGCATGCATACCGTGAGAGTTTTGCCAGCGAGAAAAGTAGGGGAAGACAGTGGAGTGTATATCATGGGTGAGGTTAGAAGGCAGAAGTGAAGAAGTAACAGTGTTCTTCTTTTTCATCTCTTGAATGTTCCCAAGAGGAAAAGTTGGAGGTGGCCCTCGAAATCCACATCTTTTAAGCTTAAGATGAGTATAGATGGGAGAAATCCACCAAGAAAAAGTGAGTTTGAAGAGGAAAAGAAGGGGTAATAAGGAAAAGAAAGCAAGTGTTCCAGGTAAACCCAAGATCTCCATGTTTTGGTTTCTCTTTTAAGGTTTTGGAACTGAAGCTATAAATGAATGGATATAGCAGAATTTGTGTATGTGATGGATATGCAAAAGCAACGTTGTTCTATTTATAGAGCAAAGTTGGGTGACAGAAGCAAAAAATGCGTGGCTTTTGGGTTTTTTGACCAATGAAGAAGACCAAAGCGAAGTTTGAACATTTTCCGATGATTATCGGCTAGACCTTTTAGACTGATATTGTGTTTCTCACTTTGTCCTTTTCTGGCCTCTAACTTGGTCGGAGTACAAAATATTTTAGAATAATTCCCATTTATTCCCCCTTTCCCTAAAATACTATTCCATTTACACACTTGTGATTATATCAATAATTAAATAAATCGTGTGATTAATTAATGTAATGTTCTTTTCATTTGAATTTTCAAAAAAAAAGTTCTTGTGTTTGTTCTCTGATTTATGTTTCATTTCCGTATTCATTAAACCGTTTCAATCTTACAAATTATATATATATATATATATATATATATATATATATATATATATATCAAGGGTTAATGCGTCATAGTTAATTTTTCTCTTTTATCATTTTTTTTTCTGTGTATAAAAGATATTTTTATTTTTTATTTATTTATTTTATTTTTAAAGTGATTTATTCTAAAAAATATCTTTCTATAATATTTTTTTAGTTTTATTTTTATCCTTTTATAATTTCTAATTAATTGGTCATTTAATAAATTATTAAAAACTAAGTATTAAAAAAGAATTATATTTAAAATATTAATTCGTTTTTCAATATTATTTTTTATAATTAATTTTATCCTTTTATAATTTTTAATTAATTGTGTGAGATCTCAATTATATATATATATATATATATATATATATATATATATATATATATATATAATTATCAAAATATAATATTGTAAAACATTTAAGGATATGTAATCAGGATATTAGGCTTATAGTCATCTTCAAAAAGGCTATGAATATAAAATTTTAAGTACTGGATTATTTCAAAATACATTAAGGTAGATAGAAATCCTAACTACACTATGCAACACTGTCATCTCCCTTCAAGGCCTGTTCTAGAGGCGCCTCATCTACCTCTGCTCACATCCAAGTGGATGATCATTGTAAAAGAAAACAAAACACACAAGCAAGCACAAAAACAAGCAAAAGGGTAAGCTAGTTATACAAAAAGCATACAATATAACAACATGTAACATACAAGAGTCAATTTCAATCAAAGTAAGTTAAAACATACATCCTAACATGTTGTATACTAGACTTGACTCGTCCGAAAATAGAATGATAGTCGAGCTATGGCGGGTCATGCACTCGTGGTAGCTTATATATACTTGGCCATTGGGTCCCACCCTACCACACTACGAGGTTAGCCTATTCCAGGCCTTGAGGCGTATTGGAAGCCCCTAAGACTAAGACCTCCTGCTACTCCTCACGACATGGTTCAATCCTCTCTACATGAGAAGAAAGACCATTGGAGTTTTAGGATGACCCCCAAGAATGAGCTCCTACTTTCATTCTAAACAACTAAGAATCTCACCAAGAGATTCTACACTTGAAACATACTTACAACCTTGAGATCATACCACTTTCCTTTTCAACCCATATACTTTTAATTAGAATCAACATACACGTTTAAGCTCCATAAGATAAGGCCACAGATATCAAAGCATGCTTCACGAACAATGTAACAAGCCACTTAATCAATCATACAAAAAAAAGGAAATTAAACAGCTAAACTCGAGACTTCTCGCACAGTGCACCATCCTCGCCTAGCGAAACCAGGGTGTCTCACATAGCGCAACCAACCTCGCCTTGCGAATTACTTCGCATAGCTGACAGACTTTAGGTCTTTCGCATGGCGCACCCAGGTCGCACAAAGAGAGCCTAGACAGAGACCAACCCTCCCCAAAGACTCGCTACGCGTATCACTCGCCCCTTTTAGGGCGCCAAGTCTGTAGTGAATCTACGAATGGAAGGGCACCCCAACCCCCTTCTAACAGCAAAATGGCGTGAAATTTTCAGTGAACTGTGAATTGAAAGGGGCTCAGCCCCCCTATTGAGGCACCCAGGCGTGGGAAATCTTCATGATTCTTCAAGAACACTTGCTTTTGTAGCTTTTCCTGGGCTCCCACTCTTGGTAGTTTAGATACTCTTCCAAAGCACACAAAATTCCTACAAAACTTGAGGAATTAATGACGAAAACTCGTATGTGTAACCTAAGCTAAACTTATTCACAAAGTTAGATAAAAGAGGGGATTGTGCATGTTTCAAGCATCAACATAGTTGATTTGGTGAGAAAATTATGCCACAGATAATGGTAAGAATTACCGTTATCACGCACCACCCTCGCCCAGGTAGTCTCACTAACATCCAAAGTCTCACTGACATCTTGCTGGAAAGATGAGATTTTCTGCTTCCCTTTGTTAACTTTGGATTGTGGGAAGTATTTGTTGCAAAATTTGGCCACCACATCGTCCCAGGTAGTGAGGTTGTTTTCAAGAAATGAATTGAGCCATGCTTTGGCATTGCCTCCCAAAGAAAATGGAAATAGACTGAGCCTTATGGCTTCATCAGGTACATGATGGAGCTTCACTATGTTACATATCTCAATGAAGCTGGTTATGTGATTAAATAAGCTCTCATGTGATAGACCATGAAATTGATTACTCTACACAAGATGAATGAGAGCGGACTTTATCTCCATGTTTGGGGCATTGACCCGCGGCTGAGCAATGCTATTAAAGTGAATAGGTCCTGAGAAGGTAGAATAATCCTCTAAGGTGCGTCTAGCTTGCCCATCACATTCACCATTCCGATTGTCAGCCATATTTTCCACTTCCTGATCAACTGGAGGGAAGAAGGGTTGCTTAGGAATCACAGGAATGGGAGAAGTTTCTCTTGAAGCCCTATTCTTTCTTCTTCTTCTGCTATTGTTTCTTCGGGCTGTCTTCTCAACTTTAGGATCTAAGAGAAGAGATTCAGAGGATGTTGTGCTCTTAGTACGAATTGTGCCCTGCACACACTAGAGACAACAGTACTATAGTACCAAGTTAGCCCAAAATAATAAAAAAAAACAAAAATTATTCACAGTAAAAAGAATATAAGAATAAAACCTAAATTGGTTAAAAATCACACAAAAGTAAAGTGATAACACCGAGTCCCCGGCAACGGCGGCAAAAACTTGTTAACTATGTGGCAAGTGTACCAAATCCTTGTAAGTAATTGATAACTCTTAATATTTTCATCTTTTTCTGTGTTTAGAAGTCATTTTTAGTTCATTTTAGTTTCTTATTGTCTAGAGTTAGGTTAGTTTTAGGTTTTTCTTTAAATTCTGTAGTTTTGTAAAATTGTAGTTAAAAATAGGTTTTTAAGTGTTTTTTTTAGTAATTGCAAATAAATAGGAAATTAGGATTTTTCTTTAGAAAATATTTGAATAAAAATTCTTTTCTTTAGTTTTTGTTTAAATAGGTTTTCAATTTCTTTATTTGTTAAAATACATTTTCATTAATTGTGGACTAATTTTTCTGAAGATTGGGCTGACTTTGTAAAATTTTGGGCTGCTGAAATTGGGATTGTTTGTTCCATTTTTGAAACAGATATGTTGGGTTGTTTGGCCTGCTAAGCTGCTAGTCTGGTCTAGACAAGAAGCATTGAGACCCTGCCGCCACAAGAAGAATTGATATGTTGCTGCCACGTGCTGAAAGGAGTGCTGCACTATAAGAGGTGGATTGGACCGCTGATTTTATACATTTGGGCCTGCAAATTAAGTGATGCGATGCGTTTTGGAGAAGCTGCTGCCTTAGGGGTCTTTTCCCTCAATTTCATTTGTAAAGGCTCGAGCATTCTCAATTTGGAGAGGAGAGAAAACACCACTCAAAGCTAGGGTTCAAGTGAGCTGAAGCGAGAAGTGATCCTGACCGAAGAAGATGGCCTGACCGGAGCTGACCGCTGGAGATGATCGGATGGTCAGAGAGAAAGATAGAAGAAGATGAAGTGTCGACCGTTGGATCATGAAACGCGAAACGTCAAAGATGTATTCTTTCCTTTTTCTTCTACCTCTTCTCTTCACCCTATAAAAAAAGGGTTTGTACAGAGTTTTGAGTGGGAATCGCAAGAGGGTAACAGACTCCGCGAACGAGACTTTGAGATGGCGAGAGTTCTGAGTAGAGAGCGAGAACGTGGCGGGTGGCAGACGTCGCACATAGGTTTAGGGTTTGATTCACTTGTAGCTTTAGGTTTATTGCTTTGTGTAGAGTAGATTCTGGTTCTTGGACTGGTGATTGAGACTCACGGTGAGTGACAGCCCGTGAGTATCTCGGCATTGCTTTTAGGGTAGAAATTTCTTGTACTTTTCATTTTACGTTTAATAAATTTCAATTTTTGTTGATTCTTTTATTGCAATTTATGTTCTCTGCTTCCATTTGATTTCTCTTGATGTTTAATTGATTCTAGAGTTTACTTTCGTTGTAATTTCGTTTTATTGCATTTGATATTTGGTCGTTGTAGTATAGGTTGAACTTTTAGATTCTAAATTTTGATTTCAAGTTTTGATTTGAGTTTTGGTTAGAATTCTGGATTTTACCTTGTTCTATTGAATTTTATTTTCCATTGTCTTGATTTTTGTTGATTGAAATTAGCTTTATGAAACTGTAGTTCATAGTTTAGCATCTATCTTTGTTCCTTTTACATTTAGATTTCGATGTTTTAGATTCTGATTTAGAGATTTTTCATCCATTTAGATTGTTTTCTCTTTGCTTAATGTTTTAGAGTTCTGATAATTGGATTTTAGCTTTAATTCTTTAGATGTTAGGTCTTTCAATCATGATTCATTCCACTTTAATTTACACTATTCCTTCACTATCCAGATTAGATTCATTTTTTTCATTGTATCATTTCATTTAGCTGATGTCAGTTAACATTTAGATATTTTTTTTAGCATTTACTTTTGTGAATATATTTTGGATTGTTCTAGCTTTAGTATATAAGTTATGTTTACTTCTTTTCTTTAAATAGATTTTGTTTTAAATTTTGATTCTTTTCCTTTTAAATTTCAATTTCATTTCCTTGTCCCCACCTGTTTGATAGATAATAAGTAAAAATAAATACAAGACTTAACTATACATTGTAAACTTAATTTTGTCGAGTCTACGGATTGATATCTTGGTCATCCCTATGCTACATTAGTGGGGACCAATTTTGTTCTGCTTTATGCGGCTAAAAAGAAGTTTAACAATAATAAATCGGTAAGACCGGATATCGTATCCCAAGAGACTCGTTTAACACTTTAAAATCGTACAATTATCTAACTAATTTAGACTAAAGAATGATTCCCTTTAATGTGAATTAGTGCAATGAAAATAAACATAATGCATAAGTGATAGATTGAACTTCTTGGGATTAAAACACTAGGAAATGAAATGATTAAAGAGGATATAGAATGGCGATGTTGGAGAATGATTTCTCCTATTAAACTCTCATGCAAATGCACATTACTTCTTCTTCATTTATATGCTCATGTCAACCTTCTAAGTTACTCAAACTCAATCCTTTGGTGGAGAGAGCCTAGATTTACTTATTAAATCTCAATCCCTTGGTAACCTAACAAGTTCATCTACATTAAGACTAGAGGTTTAAGACAACTAAAGTTCCAAGCTCTATCCCTAGACACTATTTCCTTTAGGTGTTTAGTCTAGTTCAAGGTTCACATAACATTTTCCAATATCAAGCAAACCCTAAAATGATGCTATGGTTGATCAAGTCACAACAAGCTTTAAGCAAAGGAAATAAACACTAGCAAATAACGAAAGAAGCTTGTATTCATTCAAAATAAGTGCATTTACAAGAGAGTTTCACAGTTTACATCATTCCCTAACAAAATGAACTTAGCTCTCCATAGTCATGGAGAGCTTGAGCTTACAATGGAAGAAAATGGAAGAGATGGAGAACCAAGGAAGAAGAATGGAGAGTTCCCACAACTCAAAACTAGCTCTAAAGGTCCAAAGGTGTGTTTTTGTGCTTCAGCCACCAAGAAGATAGCCTCCTCGTTGCATGGAAGCCTTAAACAGGTCTAGGGTGCCACATTAGTAAAAGTCACACTCAAGCTCTTAGGGGCGCCCGAGCGCCAGGATTACACAAGAACAATGAGTCAAAGGGCGCCCATGTGCTAGGTTTTGGCTAAATCTGCGAATGGAAGGGCGCCCAACCCCCTTTGGGGCGCCCAGGCGGCAAGTCTACTATGAATCTACGAATGGAAGGGCGCCCCAGCCCCCTTCTGACAGCAAAATGGTGTGAAATTTGCAGTAAACTACAATTGAAAGGGGCTCAGCCCCCCTCCTGAGGCACCCAGGCATGGGAAATCTTCGTGATTCTTCAAGAACACTTGCTTTTGTAGCTTTTCCTGGGCTCCTACTTTTGGTAGTTTAGATGCTCTTCCTAAGCACACAAATTTTCTACAAAACTTAAGGAATTAGTGATGAAAACTCGTATGTGTAACCTAAGCTAAACTTATTCACAAAGTTAGATAAAAGAGGGGATTGCACATTTTTCAAGCATCAATAGAGTTGATTTGGTGAGAAAATTACACCACAGATAATGGTAAGAATTATTGTTATCACGCACCACCCTCGCCTAGCGAAACCAGGGTGGCTCGCATAGTGCACCCAACCTCGCCATGCGAATTACTTCGCATAGGTGACACATTTTAGGTCTCTCGCATGGCGCACCCAGGTCGCACAACGAGTGCCTAGACAAAGACCAACCCTCCCCAAAGACTCGCTACACGCATCACTCGCCCTACGAAATAATCTGGCAAAGGCTCCAGGCCAACCCCAGTCACATAGCGACAGGATTCGTTGTGCGAATCGCCTAAGTAGAGAGCAACACCCTCTGGTCATTCACACAGCGCACCAGCTCGCACAGCGAATGACCTAGGTAGAGAGCACTTCCCTGCATGGACTCGCTGTGTGAGACCATTCGCATAGCGAGTCTGCATAATCTGCAGAACGACCTATTTTTGCAAATTATGCACTCACACAACTCTTTACCAATTTTAATCAATTTTCCCAACTTGTAAGACTTCTAATTCATAATGTAGACCTAATTAAACTTGTCTAATACATTTTAAACATTCTAAAGAAATTCTAAAGTGATTAAGACCTAAATTCATCTTTAAATTACAAATTTTCATAACTTAGGGGCTCAAATCCCATTCTACCATTTCTAACTTGTTTTAGTCCAGTTTTATGATCCTAACAAGTTACATTAGACCTATTTGAACTACCTAAACAGTCAAATTGCTCTCAAGCCCTCAATTGTCCGAAATCACTACCTCACTTCTATGAATGACCTAAAACACTACTCTAGCACTTAACTTTCTAACTAGAAATTGCTCTAACAGAAATCCACATATCCAACCACTTCAATCATGAACCATTTCAGCAAATCAAATTCATCAAAGACAGCTTACAAGCATCACATTTCCAATTCATAGATTCACACCCCAACACATGCGACTTAAGCTACTAAAACCTAGTTTATGCTTCACACAACATATCACTTCATAAATTATCACGCATCCACATAAAAAAAACAATTTAAAGAATATAACTAGCTTCCCTTACCTTGGTGGTTTACACAACCCAACTCACAACGATGCCTCAACAGTACCTCTCACAGCAAAACTTACAAGGTCCTACAACTCACCAAATTGGTGATAGAACTGTCTTTAGAGCTAGGTTGAGCATAGAACAGAAAAGAGAAAACACTAGACACATGCAACCGGCAGAGGTTGAATGTCTAGGTTCAAGAACAGCGGAAAAGGAACAAGGAAAACTTACCCGTTAATGCATATGGCACTTTAGACATGTAATGTTCTTCTTCATCTGTCTGAGAAGCTTTCCCTTTTGAAAACCTTAAGTGAGTTCTCAAAGGAGTATGCCTGGTCTTAGCATTTCCAACATTAAGTTTGTCAAGCAATTTTTCAACATATTTCACTCGAGATAAGTTCAAAATACCTTCAGATCTATCCCATGATATTCTTATTCTGAGAATTTGTTTAGCTGGACCAAAATCTTTCATTTCAAAGTTTTCTAACAATTGCTTTTTTGACCTATTAATTTCTTTCATATTAGCTTCTACAATCAACATGTCATCAACATATAAAGTAAGAATGGTATAACTATCAACATATTTTTTCACATAATAACAATGATATTCTTTCACATCTGTGAAAAATTGAGTTTCTTATAAACTCATTAAACTTCTTATAGACAGTTAGGTTAGTTGAGATTACTACTTAGAGGTAGTAATAATTAAATTAGGTTAGTTAATCGGTTAGACTGGATTAATTAGTTATTAGGGTTTTTTCCTTTCCCTTCTCCATTTTCTTTGTTTGCAGAAACCCTATATAAACAAAGGGCTTCCCTTTCATGAATAGATGAAAGTAATAAAAAGTTTCAATATAGAGCTTTTAAGTTTCCCTTACCAACTCTAAGTTTTTCTTCTTCTTCCATTTCTTCTTCCTCCACCACTGCCACAAACTTCTCTTCAGTTGTAGTTTTTTTTTCTCTTCGTGCCATCTCTGATATGAATTTTAGCAATGTTGTGGTTGGATTCACCATCATGTTGAACTTCATGACCAATAAAAGGTTTAAAGAATAATTCTGATGTATTATTTCAAATAGTAGAGTACCATATATATACATATAAGGATCCTATAATCCTTCATCTATAAAGGAAATGACAAGTGCACAAATATGCACAAATTATAATAATATCTAAATTATAAATAACACAATATTTGATTGCCTAATATCCATTATTAGAATATTTGACATATCTTAACACCCCTACTCAAGTTGGTGCATGTATATCACACATTCCCAACTTGAATCGAGACTCATTAAACAATCTTCTTGACACTCCTTTGGTGAGAACATAAGCCAACTGCAACTTTGATCTTACAAAAGGAAAGGAAATTATTCCAGCTTCAATATTATCTTTGATGAAATGTCTATCAATATCCACATGCTTTGTTCTATCATGTTGCACAGGATTATGAGCAATTGCTATAGCCGAAGTATTGTCATAGTACAAACTCATAGCTTCATTTGATTTAAATCCAAAATCTGATAGCACATTTTTAATCCATAAAAGTTTACATACACCTAGTGTCATGCCTCTAAATTCTGCTTCAGCACTAGATCTTGCTATTACATGATGTTTTTTACTCTTCCATGTTACAAGATTTCCTCCTACAAAAGTAAAGTATCCAGAGGTAGATCTTCTATCATCTTTTGAACCTGCCCAACCTGCATCAGTGAACCTTTCTACCTTCAAGTTTGCATGATTTGAGAACAAAATTCCTTTACCAGGAGCGGACTTCAAATATCTCAAAATCCTCTCAACAACATCCATATGAAGCTTTTGTGGGTCATGCATAAATTGACTAACAACATTCACTGCATAAGTGATATCTAGAGTGCATGACACAAATAAATTAATTTTCCTACCAGTCTTTGGTATCTCCCTTTGTCTATGCTTACTGAATTTGAGCATTGAAAGAGTTTATGATTTTGTTCAATTGGTGTATCAGCTGGTTTACTCCCAAGCAACCCAGTTTCAAATAGTAAGTCAATAGTATATTTTCTTTGGCATAGGAAAATACCATGTTTTGATCTAGCTACTTCAATACCTAGAAAATATTTGAGATTTCCAAGTTGTTTCATCTCAAATTCAGATGCAAGGTATTGTTGTAAATTAGAGATCTCATCTTGGTCATTTCCTGTAACAATCATGTCATCTACATATATAATCAAAGTTGTAATTTTTTCTTTTCTTCTCTTAAAAAATAAGGTGTGATCAGAGTTACTTGCTCTATAACCAAACGCCTTCATAAACTTAGTAAACCTTCCAAACCAGGCTCTTGGAGATTGTTTTAATCCATATAGTGCCTTCTTTAATTTGCAAACCTTCATTCCAGTTGAATCTGTCATGCCTGGTGGAGAATCCATATAAATTTCTTCTGAAATTTCTCCATGTAGGAAAGCATTTTTCACATAAAATTGTAGAAGAGGCCAATCTTGGTTTGCTGCTAGGGACAAAAGTATTCTCACCGTGTTGAGCTTGGCTACTGGTGCAAACGTTTCTTGGTAATCTACACCATAAGACAGAGTGTAACCTTTAGCCACAAGTCGTGCTTTATACCTCTCAATAGTTCCATCAACTTTATGCTTAATTGTAAATACCCATTTACAGCCAACCGTTTTCTTCCCTCTTGGTAAGGACACAAGATCCCAAGTGTTATTTTTTTCTAAAGCTATTATCTCCTCAACCATTGCTTTGGTCCATCTAGGATCTGTCAAAGCTTCCTGTACATTACTAGGAATAGAAATTGAAGATAATTGAGATACAAATGATGCATATGATTGAGATAACCTATAAGATGACACATATTTACTAATGAGATATTTAACTTTGGCTTGGAGGTCTGGTTCATATTTAGCTGGAGGTTGACCACGGTTAGAACGAGGTGGAAGATTATATTGAACAGTAGTAGACTCAATGTTTGGTATCCTGGTGATTTTAGGCAGACAAGAATCAATTTCATTAGTATTATCAGAGATAAGATCAGAAGGTACCTCTGAAGAGTCAAGCTGAACCTGTGGAGAAGATTGAGCCAATTGGTTATGATNAGAAGACACTGTATTATCCAGAAAAGAAGTGTCCATATTTTGGATTGGCTCACTTCCTGCAGAATGATCCTCACACGATAATTTATCTTCACAATATAATTTTATATCGGAGATATCAAACATATTAACATCATGATTATGCACTTCACTTTCATGGCCTCCCTAAAGTGGAGAATCAACATAAAAAAATTCATGCTCATTAAATGTCACATCCATAGAGATATAAAATTTCTTTGATGGTGGATGGTAAGCACGATAACCTTTTTGAGTTGATCCATACCCAACAAAAACACATTTGATAGCTCATTCTTCAAGCTTTATACGTTGATGTGAGTGTAAGTGAACATATATAATACATCCAAAAACAAGAGGGGGTAAATAAACTATGGGAGGAAGGATACAATGATCAGACAACACATCAAAAAGCCTTCGAAAGTTAAGCATACTAGAAGGGGTTCGATTAATTAAATAAACGGTAGAGCTCATAGCCTCACCCCATAAATGAGATGGGACATTACCATCTATCAAAAGTGATCTAGTCACCTCTAATATATGTCTATTTTTCCTTTCAGTCACACCATTTTGTTGTGGTGAATAAGGACATGTAGTTTGATGCAAGATGCCTTTAGAGTTCATGAACTCTATAAATTTAGTCTTAAAATATTCCCCTCCATTGTCTGGTCGAATGAAATTAATATGTGTGTTAAATTGTGTAACGATCATATGATGAAAGGAACGAAACACGTCACACACTTCACTTTTATGTTTAAGCAAATATACCCAGGTTACCCGAGTACAATCATCAACAAAACTGATAAACCATTTTTTCCATTATGTGCAGATTGTGGGGCAGGGCCCCAAACATCTGTGTGAATTAATGAAAAAGGAAAATCAGTTTTGTTATTGCTTAAAGGAAACACAACACGATGATTTTTTGCCAAAACACAAGTTTCACAAAAAAAAAATCAGAAATATTGCATTTATGAAATAGTGATGGAAATAATTTTTTTAAATAACCAAAAGAGGGATGTCCCAACCGTTTATGCCACAACCAAATTTCTTTTTTGTTTTTATCTTGTTTATGATCATTCGCAAGACAAGCTAATCTTCTTTTATGGTTTTGTTGTGAGACATTTTCAAGATAATANANTCNTTCACTCTCTCTACCACTGGCAATCTTCTCCTTGGAATGGATGTTCTGAAAAAGACAATGGGTTGGGTAAAACAAGGCAACACAAGAATGTGATTTGGTTAACTTGCTGATAGAGATAAGATTACAGTTTAATGTAGGAACAAATAAAACATCAGGAATCGATAAAGAGGGTGACAGGGATATAGTACCTATACCTTCAATAGGAGACGAGACCCCATTGGCATTAATAATAACAATTTTAGAATAATTAGAGGAAAAATTAGTAAATATATGAGGATCACAAGTCATATGTCAATAGCACCTGAATCAATTATTCAATCACTACTCTTAGTAAGAAGAGAAAGATTAAGAACAGAGTTAGATATATCTGACTTGCTCTGATACCATATTAGAAAGTGGGTTTAAGCTTAACTCAACCCCACAAAACCGGCTTGTAAGGTGAGGATTTCACCTCACTTATATATTATAAATTGGCTTTATCTCTAGTCGATGTGGGACTTCCAACACACNTCCTTCACGCCGAGGTATAAACATCTCGTGCGTGATAGTAGAAATTGGGTGGTCCAATATTGGCCCCACAGCAGGTGGAATAGAAACAGAAATGCCCACTTAGAACTCGCTAGGATAGGCTCTAATCATGGCTCTGATACCATAATAAAAGGTTTAAAGAATAATTTTGATATATTATTTCAAAGAGTAGAGTACCATATATATAATATATATATAATATATATATATATATATATATATATAATATATATATATATATATATATATATATATATATATATATATATANATATATATATATATATATATATATATATATATATATATATATATATAAGGATCCTATAATCCTTCATCTATCAAAAAAAATGACAAGTGCACAAATCTGCACAAATTATAATAATATCTAAATTATAAATATCACAATATTTGATTGCCTAATATCTATTAATAAAATATTTAGCATATCTTAATAATGACAAAACACATTGTATACTTTTATTATCTCGTATTTTTCGTGTCGCTTGAAATCAAAAGACACATTAAGAAAATGAAAGGTTTATTACGTCATGTAAAAATAGAAAAATGAAAGGGAGTAATAGTTAAAAATTTTAGAAAGGGAATAATAGTGAATTTTTAAAAATGGACATTTTTTATACTATCTTAACTGGTATAAAAAAAGACACGTTTTACAAAAATTTTGAAACCGGTAAAAAGAACGAAAACTTTTTATACCGTGTATATCTATACTAGTTTTAAAATCCATATAAAAAACATTTTTTAACCGATATAAAAAAAAATTTAATCGATGTAAAAAATATTTTTTAACTGATATAAAAATATTTTTTATTAAATATTTTCCCAAACAAATAATATATAAAATATTTTTAATGTAAAAAATAAAATTTTATAACGAATTATAATATAAATTCTAAACGTCAATTTTTGGAAAAAAAATATTTTGTTATAATATGATAAAGTGTATAATTAATGAAATACTTTATACCTTAGTTTAGGGAGAAATATACTTAACATAAAATTCAATAATGATTATCCTGAATGATATAATTACTTTTAGATTTATTAAATATGTATTCCATACCAATCACAATCTAAAAAAAATTGATATTTTAAAAAATAACTTTTGGAGAAATACCTTTAATTTTCAAAATCTACATTATTTCTGCACTTTAAAGGATAAATGTGTCGACAAAAGTAGCTATATATAGAAGCATGGTGGTCGAATTCTATTATATATTTTTATAAGTGACAGATGTGAGGCACAAGAATATGCAACAAAGCACCTTTCTATCCACAACTTTGAGTTAGATCCAAGTCACCTAATAAACTCCATAAAAGATTTATATAAAATGGCTCTCATTTATTTTTTATGCTGTAATTTTTTTTGTTTAGCATGATTTTATGTTAGAACAACATGTTATTTTACTCTGTTTTCAAAATTAAAAAATATATAAAAATAAAATAAAATGCATTTTTAAAAATTTAAATTATATTATTGAATTATAATTCTAATTTATGTATAATAATTTTATATAAAAATTAATATTTGCCTAGTAATTGAACAAATGTTCTTTAGCACACAAACAAAGTATCCCTTCCTAAAAAGGTACGACAAATGATAGAATATTTGCCTTCCTTTTGCCTATACCAAATAACATTAATATCACATTTTTTATGAGCATATAAATCTCTACCACGTTTTGTTCAATTGGAAAGAAATGACAAACATGCTGGTTTCCAATAAAACCCCCAAATTTAAGATGATAGTTATTCTTTCTTACTTAAAATTTTATCACAAAAATTAAGAATAATATTTTTAAAATTATTTGTATAAAATATTTAATTTTTGGAAATGCTTTCTATGTCTACCAAAGAGTATACACTCAATTTTTTCCATATTATTATTATTATTCTAAAGTTTTAATTAACTTAGCATCGAAAATTATAAGGCCAAGTAGACTTGTATTTGATATTTGGATTTGACAACTCGAATTCAACTTTAAAAGGTCCACTAACTTAGAAATGAGACTTTGTCAACAATATTTGACCACTCTATCATACGAATATGTTTTCTTATTTAAAATTTTAGTATAATTATTTATTATCATAACTCATTACTAATATCATTATCAAACATTTTTTATATAAACTCATATATAGATTAATAGCTAAACCTTAATCAAATACATGAAATTCTACACCTTGTTCTTCTAAATATTAACTTGGTTGTTTACATTCTAAATGTTCTACTATTTTCCATTCAAGTAAATAAAATTTAATTTTTCATTTTAGTTTTTTTATTTAAATAACTTCAATTAATTGAATGATGGAAAAAATGGTGATTCCATTACAAAAGGAATATAAGACAGATGTGGTGATTTTTTTTAAAAGATAAAAGTAATAAATATATATAAAAAGAAAAAGAAAGAAAGAGAAATAAAAATAAGAATATATAAATTTCGTATAAAAAGAAACCAACTAAATAATCAATAATTATATTCTTATTGGAAATAGAATTAAATTATAATATATAAGTAAAATATAATTAATATTTATTAAATCAATTTTATAAGATTCTATTAGACATAAATCGTAACATCTCAATAAATATAGATTGAAAGTTATAAATATTTTTAGGAGTTAACAAAAACGATAAGATAAAACAGTATAGGATATACATGCTTAGACCGAATGGTCATGGGTTCAGTTTAAGACCGAACGGTACTACAAAAGAGGTTTACATTGAACAACTTTACAAAACGATATATACACCGAACAGTTTTCTAGGCAATAAAACTATCTACAATTCTACTGTCCAGACGGTCCTACATTATCTTCAGGATGAACGGTTTGCAAAGCTTCTTCCAAGGAATCTTCAAAATTACCTTCTACTCACATCCATTGGATGATCATTGCAGTGAAGAGAACAACCGAACGGGCAGTTACCGAACGGTAATACAAACATGATAGGAAAAAATAATTAAGGGTAAGCTTATGTAATTTAATTAATCAATTCCAACATACATTTAAACATAATAGTTGAATGATCCAAAACTATATTTCAATCATACAATCATCATACCAATATAACAATAAAAAACCGAACGTATAAATCATCATGACTGACCACTTTTGACACTGTCCGGACTGTATGAACCATGTATTTACGACGTTTTTGCACCCGGGTGGACCTGGCTGGGATTCACTCAACAGACCACCACCTGAGGTTAGTCCAGTAGAGCTACCTCGGTATTGAAATACCCTGAGGCTAAAGGACCTCCTGCCATTCCCACGCATTACCCTCCTCTACATGAGGAGGTGTAATCACGGAATATCAGGATAAACGACAACTTAACTTAGCCATGTTCATAATTTACCATTCAATTTCAATCATGAGACATTCCTCCTTGGAATTCTCTTAAAACGATCATAATATTCCTCATCTTTCTCATTCCATATAATCCAAATCCAATAGTATAACACACAATCCCATTCAGAAATAATTCTTTAATATATAAAAAGGTACTTTAAGGAAATGACCGAATGGTTAAACACTGATTAACTCTAGGGAAAACCGAATCCTATTTAAGACCGAACATGCAGAATCTTAACTTTGAGAATAAGGTCCAAAATTTACTACCAATATCTCAAACTGAATATAGGGGCTTAGACCGAGACATTAGAGCTTAAACTGAGTACTTTACAGCTTTGGCCGAATGATTTAAAACAAAAGAAGTTATCTTCAAGAAACCGAGTGTCAGTACAAGACCGAACACTCTTTGGAAAATCAAGTTTCAATGTAAGATCGAACACTCTTCCAAAGAAATAGTATTAATATAAAACCAAGTACTTCAAAGACTAAGTGCTAGTCTAAGACCGAGCACTTAAATGACCGAAATGCTAGTTTATGACCGAGTGCTTCAAAACCGAGTGTCAGTACAAAACCGACCACTCAACAATAAATATTATTAATATAAGACCGAGCACTTTAAATAACAGAAATGCTAGTCTATGACCGAGCACTTCAAAACCGAGTGTCAGTACAAAACCGACCACTCAACAATAAATAATATTAATATAAGACCGAATACTTAAGTGACCGAACGCTCAGTTTATGACCGAACATTTTAAACAGATGATGATATATAGCAAAACCGAAAATGAAATCCTCATGACTTATTTGGAGTTGTCTTGACTAAACTACTTAGAAGAATAAAATACATATATAATCTTTAGGATATCGATCGGTCATCAACTGAAATCTCCTACAAAAGAGACTTCAGTAAAGACCAAACGTACTAGGAGAATACCGAACGGTCATGTACATGACCCTCGATCAGGTTATAGAATTCTACAGAGTTTTCAACTTAACCTTATTGCTACCAAAGTCTTATCCATTTTTCCATCACCAATACGTTCAAACAGACATGCAAGATCACAAAATCAACCAATTCATACATGTAAAATCATTCCAGCATACCACATCCAAAGAGTAGAAATCATAATTAAATTACAAGCTTCCCTTACCTCTAATTCTAGCTAGCTTCCAAGTCTTTTACTGCAACTACTTCTATGGCTCCAAATCAAAGGTCTGATCGGTGAAAAGTGTCCATCATTGCATCAAATACACAAAAATGGATTCAGAGAGCGAATTAACAAACACATGCAAGCTGAAACGGTTCTTGCATACAAGGAAGATGAAGAACTTTAAATGACAAAGGAGATTTGATCTTACCGGTTCAAATGGAAAACTGATCGGTGCAGTTGAAAGAGCTTGTCACCGGGAAGACTTAATCTGAAGCTGATTGATGATCGGAGAAGAACAATGGTAAGAAATCTTAGAGAGAAGAAATGAAGTTCTAGAGAGAAGGAGGAGGAAATGGTTTTCTGAAGGTTGAAGATGAAGATTGCATGCAGAGAAGTGACACCAATTTTTAAAATCCTATTTTAAATACGGTCTCTCAAAAACCGAACGGTCCATTCCGTGTCTGTCACCTATCTTCCACTTTCTTAAAATCCACACCTTTCTTAGTGCCACACGATTCTCAATGGACGAGGAAATTAATAGACGTGACAACTTGTTTCTCAATTAAGGAATTTAAAAGAACGTAACATTCTATCTCCCACTACGAGGAATTTAAGAGGTCTTACATAAATCTCTTATTTGGTACCAAAGTTTACTCTAATTAAATTCTTTGAAAGTATTATACATTTAGACCAATCAAATTATATTAAATAACTTTTTTTAGTAAGATGACTCACCAAAATTCAATTAGAATAATTCGTTCGAATCCATGATACTTTCTATAGTGAATCAAACCAATCCCATTTATACTCGTTAGAATTAGATAAGGGATATCTAATAGATAAAAAAAAAGTATTTTATGATTTGGATAATAATAATATTTATATTGTATTATTATTTGAATTAAATAATGTATTTGAGAAAAAACCTAACATTAAAAAATACATGTGAATGTGAAAAGAGGTAAACATACGTTTACTTTTATTGGACATTCAAACTTTAATAGGTAAATTATGAACTTGATTTAAGATTTAAATAATGAATTTGATTTCTACGACGTTTGTGGTTACAATTCAATACTTTGTAAATTGTGATAATTGTATTATATACACAAGCAAATATATATATATATATATATATATATATATATATATATATATTTTAACTATCTTTTAGTAAATATTTGTATTTATATACATGTGTGTTTTAAGTTGAAGTTGTATTTTATATTGATATAAATTTTTACAAGTATGTTTATAAGTTTTTTTCTTAGGATATAACCCTTATATTATACTAAAAGCAAGTTGATAATGTTGGTTAAAAATAATAAGAAAAATAATCGGCTTAATACACAAAACATTGGCATATTTTGTTTTAATACAATAAAAAAAATGTACAAAATTCAACATATGTTTCACATTTAAAATTTCTCATGGTGTTTATTAAAAGAAAAATTAATGTTAATATGTAATTATAGTCTTTTATTTTTACTTTTTTTTTCTTTGTAAACATAAAATACAGAGTGATTTCTCGAAGTTAAATTTTTGTTAGATTTTATTAGGAATTTATTCTCTATGTTTAAACTTTTGACTTATTTTGATCCGTAATTTATTTATTTATATTTAATTGATATGAAAGACTTAATAAATTTTTTTTCGTTAAATTGATATTAATACCATTATTTGATATTATTACATGTAAAAAATAAGTTTTGTTTTACTGTGTGACATGTCAAAATTAGAAAAGTTTCAAAATATGTGAGAAAACATTACATTTTACAACCAAACATTTTTAATTGCTAATACAATATTTAATTTGGTCACAAATTTAGTGACTAAAATATTATATTTAGCATCCAAAAAATTTCAGTCTTTACTTAATATATTAAATATATTTTAGCGACCAACAGTTTTTGGTGTCTATTACAATAGTATTTCGGTCACTAATTTATTGATTAAACATATTTTAACTGCTGACAATTTTTTTTTGACAAATATAATATTATTTCGACGTCAATTTGGTAACTAAAATATAGAATTTACAAACCAAAAGTTTGTTATCACTATACAAATAAATATTACTAAACACTAATTTAGTTGCTATTTCGGTCACTAATTTTTTATTATTACTATTTGAGGGCTATTTCAATAATAACTTGTGACAAGTTTTCTCAATCACTAAATTCTATTTTTTAGTAGTAAAAAGTGATTTAGATTTTGATATATAATAGATAAAAAATTTTATATGTAACACTTTTAAACTATATTAAATTCAATTTAATAAAAAAGACCACATTAAATCTTTTACAAAAATATAAACTCAACTAAATTTAAAAAAAAAAAAAGAACCAAAACAAATTAAAAGTTTAAGTAGAAATCAAATTATGAATTAAACCTACTTATTAACATTAACTTTTCGATAAAAGCATGTCTCAAAGTTACTAAAGATGAAACGTGCTCAATGATTTTAAATATTAATAAAGTTAAAGAAAAATTATCAGAAACAAAGTTGCACCTTTTTTATTATACTAAAATTATCAGAAAAATACCTAAATTTATATCAATATAAAAGTAGATAATTACAAATTAATAAAAGAAATTCAGCATATATAATATCTATACCTTTTTTAAAAATATTCATTTATTTAAAATATTTGAAAAAATATTTAGAACAAATATTGCTTTCTTTCATAACACAACGGATACTCTCAAGTTACATTGGAGTTGGTTGATGAACGTCTATTTTGACGGTCGTTAGTGACCTTTAATATGTATTAAGTTTAAACCTAAAAATTAAAGGTTGCAATTTTTTATTTATTTTCTTCCTTTGAAAGCTTTTGAAAATCAAAATGAGACGAGCTTGAAAGTCTCAATAAGATGAAGAAAGTCAAAATTCTTCTGTAATTTTTTCAACTTATTCGTTTCATAAACAGAATTTAAGGTTAAACATTCTCTTATAGGTCGAATTAATTAAAATTTAAAGTTACTGTGAAATAACTTTATTCTGTGTAGAATGACCTCACGTAAAGTTTGTAAAGAAAATGTAGTTAAAGAAGCATTGTACTATTCTGTGTTAGAAATCAAATTGGACTTTTCTATCTTACTTTAATTTTCTGGTCACTTTCTCTTCAACTTTTCTGTAAATTAATTAATATTGGTTTTGAAACAAAAAATTCTGAATACAGAAATTAATTGGGTATATGTCATTCATTAACAATTCTTAACTATATAATATTGTTACACAAAATTATAAAATCAAAAGGCTTTCTAGTTATTTTCCCAGGTCATCAATTTATATATCATGGTAAATTTCTCAATGGAGCTTAAAATTTATAAGTAAAATTAGTGGAATTTAACTCTGAGAAACAAAAACTATATTTATTATTATTTTAAAATAAAGTATTATAGTTTTATCCGGATTTGTAATGTCTATCTTCTCATATGAAAGATCTGAATGACTTGATGGTTTTTTAAATAAAGTATTATATTTTTATTGAATGAAAGAATATATTTAATTAGATATTCTTGTTTATTTTTTGATCATTTTATTTTTTACTTATTAATATTGTTAATAAGATATTTATTCAGATATTTTTTATTATATATTATATATTTTTATATTTTTTTCTAATTTTGAAGAAGTAATTTATCATTAATTTTATTCATTATTTTATCCAACTTTAAGTTATAGGAATTTAATTTTACAAGAAAAAAAGGAAAAATATTATTATATCACTTGTTTATTTCTTTCTTTCTGTCTCTTCCATTCAACCTGGTTGAGAGGGAGATCAATCTTTTTTACCATCTTTAATTTTTTCTTTTTTTTTGCAATATTATCTTTAATTTTTAAAATGTATTTGTTTGTCGTCAGTTTTTTTATACCTTTTGCTTATTTTATTTTTCTATTCTAAAGACAGAAAAAGAAGTAAAGAAAATAAGTTTGAATCTCTTAATTTTTGGTATTTATCAGTTTTGGTAGCAATATCAGTTCTGAAAATAGGCTACATGTTCCGAGTAAGGAATGTCGGGTGTGAACATTTCATTGGACAAAACAATTAAGGGTGTTGCTACTTACACCTCTCAAAGTAGGACCTGTACCTCCCCATTAATTTAATTTATTTCAAAAATATTCTACACCTCCCCACTATTTTTTTTTATTCCAAAAATACCCTACACCTCCCCACTATCCTTAACCATCTTTATCTTTCCCTCTCTACATTAATGGAGCATTCACCTAGTTCAGATTTGAATTTGTAACATACTACAAAATATAAAATTTAGAGAAAACTTCAATATTAGTACTTCTACCATTTCCATTTTATAAAATTAAAACTTAGATACAAATACAAAATAATAAACATAATAATATTAATAGTAAATAATGATATGTTATTATTATTATATACTAACTTTATAACGACGAAAGAACTAAATAAATTCTAAATCTTTAACAAATAACTTTTTTTTTTATATTTTAAGTATTTAATACTATTTTTATATTATTTATCTAATAAATTAAATATTTTATTCAAATTATTTGAGTCAAACATGTCGGTGAGTTAAAACATAATATAATGTTAAAAATTATAGATATTATATGTAAAAAAAAATACATGTATATAAACATTTTTCTAGAAATTTAGAACAAAATTTTACCATTTATTAAGTAATTTGAAAAGAAAAAAATATATTCAACAAGGAAAATAAGATTGAATCAAACTTATTTAAGAAAATATATTCAAATTTAAGTCATGTAAATGCTCCATTAATGAGTCATGTGAATGCTCCATTAATGTAGAGAGAGAAAGAGAAAGAGGAAGATGGTTAAGGATAGTGGGGAGATGTAGGATATTTTTGGAATAAAAGAAAATAGTGAGGAGGTGTAGAATATTTTTAAAATAAAATAAATTAAATTAATGGGGAGGTACAGGTCCCACTTGGAGAGGTGTAAGGAGCAACACCCAACAATTAAATATGCTTAAATTTTCACACGACCCTAGCTATCATAAAATAACACAGAATATAGTTTCATAACATCTTTGTATCTCAATATGTATAATAGTTACAATTAATAAAATAGTACAATGTGATAAAAGATATTAAAATATAAATAATTATATTACTATTAAAGAAATAATAATAAGTTGTTAATAAAAATAAAAAATAATAATAAATTTATGAAACAATAATAAAAATAATAAGATTATTTTAAACATAAAATAATATAAATGATAAACAATACTAATAAAATTAAAAAAGATAACAATAATAATAAAATTATAATTTATTATTTAATTGAAATAATTTTATAATATCATTTTAAAAGTTTATTATATTAATCAAATCACTTTTAAATGTTTTCATTTAATCCATTCACTTAATATTTTTTTTAATTGAAAAAACTTTATTTTCCACTCTTCGTATTTTTCATCATTTTCCACTCTTCAAAATTTACTCCTAAACAAATTTGGTAGATTAGAAAAGAAGGGAAAAAAGTGAGGTTGCTTGGCTTAAAAGAAATGGAGTGGAAAGTGAAAAGAAATTAAAGGAAAGTTTGTTAGTGATAAAGAGATTTAATGGATTGGAAAACAAGGGAAAAAAGTAGAAATTAGTGTTTTTTTGGGTTAAGAGAAATAAAGTAGAAAGTGAAGAGAATAAAAGAAAAGTTTGTGAGTGATTTAATATGTATATTAGATAAAAAGTATTAATTGATAAAATTTCGAAATTATAATTTAACTCTTATGTATAAAATTAATTCAAAACAAAATAAGATTATAATTTCGTTCCATGAATTTAGTTGAACAAAAATTACGAATTATTTAACATGACATAGACAAGTAAAAATTGTTGAAAAAAATATTTATAAAGAAAATAATTTAAATTTTGGTATATAAATAATTGGAAAATATTTAAGCATAATAAAACTTGTAAAAATGTAGGACATAATTAATGTTAAACATAAAATGGTACAATGAAGTAGTTTAGAAACATACACACACATATATGAAAAATTAGAAAAATCCAAGGGCCTAGGACCCAGTAAGGTTTTGTTAGGTCTCTGCCCAGAAGGTAGGTACCCTACAAAACATGCAATAGACATTAAACATATGCACCCGTCCCTAAGAGAGAGGATCTTAATTAGGACTAGTGAAATCCTATTTTGAGGTTGGCCAAAACCAAGACTTCCAGAAAAAATAGTTTTTCATTATTATTATTATAAACTTTTTTGTGCTGTGCGCCGCAATTTTCTGCCTTCTCTTGCACGTCCAAACCCAAAGTCTAATAATGATGATCCGTAAACGTGATCCATTTTGTTGCACAAAATGCAAATGCATGCTTCTAAATCCTTTCGGCCTCCACTAAACTTGGCCATATTCTTGGAACAGATAGAGCATAATGATTGAAATTTGAAAATATGGGAACAAAATCTGATTTTTAAATCTAACTCAATTTTATAAAATCGATTTTTAAAGTAAAATTTATACCTCACTTATATATTATAAATTAATTTTATATCTAATCGATATGAAACTTCTAACAGTATCTGTAACATCCCTATTATATAGCATACATGTATATAAATTAAGACGTCAACATAGATGATAATAGAAAACAGTCAAGAGTGTTTAAGGTATTTAAAATAGGATTACAAAAATCCAGATGCAGAGAAATTAAAACGTGAAAATTCTAAGTCTCTCAAAATACATAAGTGTTCAAAAGAGGCATAACAGTCCAGAAATTCCTAGAAGAACAAAACAACAGCTTCTTCAGTATCCTCCAGAGCGTTCTCCACAGAGATATCATCCTCCTCTGCTCACATCCAAAAATGGATGATCATCGCAACAGGAAAACATACAACATACACAAACAACGAGCAAGGGTGAGCTAATTATATAAATAAGACAACATGCATCAGATTACTCATGTGACCATACAAAAGTGGACTGAAAACAAAACCGGATTAAAACACACAACCTAAGCATGTTAATTTCTATATTTGACTCGTCCGGACTTTAAAATGATAGTCGGGCTATGGCGAGTCTTGCACTCGTGGTGACTTATGAAACTTGGGTTCCCTACCCTGCCACACTCACGAGGTTAGTCCGTTCCGGGCCTTGAGGCATACTGGGAGCCCCCAAGACTAAGGACCTCCTGCTACTCCTCACCACATGGTTCAACCTCTCTAAGTGAGTATGATTGACCATTGGAGCGTCAGAATGACTCCCAAGGCTGAGCCCCTACTTTCATTTTAAAACACTAAGGGCACCACCATGAATCCTCGCTTTGAGGATCATGGAATTACGTCCATGAACCATGCTTGTTGCACTTAACATCAATTCATAACCTTTATGATCACATACTTTCAAGTTAACAACATCACCTCATTCATAATTTACATTGTAATCATTCCACATTCATTTCCAAGCAATAATAGATCCAGAAGAACCACTAAACAACACAAAACCCAGTGAACTCATACTTAGACATGGAAAATGACTTTTAAACATCACCAATAGTTCCGGAAGGGTCAAAAACCCCCAGAACAACCTAAGGAACGTCCAAAAATGATACCCGGAACCCCAAAAACCACCTAATACTGTCCTGGATGATTTTGTGACAACAATAATCGATTATTACACATGATAATCGATTATTACATGTGATAATCGATTATTTACGAGAACCCTGAAGAAAATATGACATTCTGACTAAAATAATCGATTATCAAGTGAGATAATCGATTATTCTTATCAGTTTTTGACAGTAACCTGATTTTTCTGGTTTTGGTACCTCTTAGACATATCCACTTGTTCAATTTGAATTCTGCAACACTAATATTGACATGAAACATGTTTAACCAATTTAAACTATTCCTATAGTGATTCTAAGCTGACCTAGGTGTGAATTTAACTCTAAAACATTCATTCCTAAGACTTAAGAGTCCTACTTCAATTCTTCCATTTTAAGGGTTTCTAGTTCAATTTTATATGCTAATTAGGTCCAGATTAACTTACCTTAACTGCCTAGACAGACCATACATAACCCCCACCATAGATGCCCAAAATTACCATGTCACTTTCCCTTTTCCATCTCAATTTCAACCCAATTTCTCTACTGGTTATCTAATTTATCTTAAGGCTCTATCTCTCTCCCAACCTTCTTGTACCCCAATTGGTCACCGGAGAGGGAACAGATGTCCAACGCATCGGACTCACCTTCGACACCAACACATATGACTAGTCACAACTGACTGGACCAGGCCAGGGCTGCTCTATGATCAGGGATGTGCAACTCTGGTTTTTAGGTTCCCTCTATCCTACCAACAAAGAAGGTTCCTAAGCAGGTTCAATTAACTTACTGAAATATCTCTAGTTGCTCTACGATGTTGTAGACATCTACCACCCAAATTCAGTACCTTACTTCCCCTCACAAATCCTAAAACTATACACAGTCCATGTCCCCTCATCAGATCATCAATACAATAGAATTTCCAGCAACTCAAAACACACTTTAGCATATTCAAGTCCAACATTCAGCCCATTCAAACATATTATAATCATCAAGTCCAAACACAGGAAATCAGTTTAAAACAGTTCAGAACATACTAAAACCAGATACGCAAACAGTAGCAACTCAATATTAAGCAGTACATCATAATTAAATTTAGCATGCATAGAGCACTGAAACAGATTTAACCACTACACAACAAATTTCAACATATATTCAGAAACAAATCAGGAAACAATATATTTATATAGTTAGCTCCCCTTACCTGGAACCACACTACAATACAACTAAATGGAGACCTCCTAACAGGGCCCTCACAGGACAGAACTTCAACAACACCTATAAATCACCAAATTGGTGATAGAGACAGCCTTTTAGAGCTAGAACGTACGGAGAAGGGGAAAGCAAAGTACGAAAAGCACATGCAACCAGAAAATTGGGTGCCCTAAGTCAAGACAGTGAAGAGAAAGGGAAAAATTTACTTACCCGATGAAATGAAGAAATTGTTCGGTGGGAATCGAAGTTCTCCGTACCAGGAATGATTTTGCAGCAACAAAACAGAGATTCAACGGTTCAATCTACTAGAATTTTAGAGAGAAGACAGAACATTTGAGTTGGGGTTTTGTTCTAGAGAGAGAGAAGGAGATTCTGTGAAATAAAATCAGAAAATGGAAAAGGAGGGTTTCCCTTTCTCCTAAGGCCATGCTGCCCTTAGCCTTATGGGTCAGACTGCCTCACTTAGACCCATCAGCCTTACAATTTCTAAGGCCCTTACAGTATCAACATCATCAGATATAAATATATTATCCAATCATCATATACAAATATATTATCCACTGTATCTTATAAATGATGATTAACTTAATATAAAGCTTCTTTAATAAAGTTGCATGATTTAATTTACTCTGGATTCTGCCTTCAAATGTTTACTAAAAGCCAAGTTTTACTGAGTAAAACACGTAACATGTGATTCTTTTACCACTATATAAAAGCTAACCCAATAGTATATGTAGATGTGATATGAATGATAAACATGAAAACTAAACGATACCGATAAGTTTGACTGCTGAACGAGGAACAAGTCAGGTAGTGCTTCCAAAGATCAACGAAATTCAATACCACGAAATATTGTATCACGTATCATGTATTATTAAACTATATAAAATTATTTAATTTCATACATTTGAGATGAAATTAAATTGAGTTAAAGTAGATATAAGGGTGGAGAATCTTTATTTTACAAATATTCTATACTCAATGATACTATTAAAAGACATTCAAGCTAATGCAGCATTCTCTATTACCATTTTCAATAGAATTTGAATAATTTTTTATTGTTATTATTGTTTTCTGTCGACAAGCCATTTTCAATGGACAATGATATTGATATTTGAGAAGGACATATGACATTTGTTTTGCTACCTTTGTTAGATGCAAAAGGAGACTTGTTGGAGTAGCTAGCTAGTTCTACAAAAACATAAATAAGTTAATTAGGTAAAGGACAACCTAAAAGGATTTTTCTAAAAAAAGGAAATTGACAAAAAATAGTTCAATGAATTGATTCAAAATTCGTAAAAGTGATAGCGAAATATTTATTTTATTATTTGATTAGTGGAAACACATGTCCAGTTTTATCTTATATAATAGATAAATATTAATTATTTTAATTATTATTAAAGCAAAAAATTATTAAATTTTTAAAAAATATTTTGTCAAAAATAATTCTAAAAATATAGATGTTATTTGAAAAATATACATTTAACTATCATAAATTCAACTATATTTTAATTAGAGAGTTAAATCAACAAAAGCATAAATTAATCTATTCATCCATCTAGTTTTAAAGAATACTTTTTCTTTATAAATCTGCAATCAGTATAATATTATTGATACATTTTCAATTTTCCGGTTAGAATTTTAGTTCTTTGCACTCGTACATTTTTTTAATGGTTTCTCATCATTTTATAATTTATAAATTAAGCTTGAGGATTTCTGAATTAAAAGGTTTGAAAATTTAAAGTATAAGTTTATTAAATAAAAATAAAAATATAAATATCATGTAAAGATAAAAATATATTAATTTATTGTTTTAAAGTTTTGGATTGAAAATGATGTTAATCATTTTTATCTTTGGATACAGGTCTTGTATATTAAATTCCTTTCAGAAAGTTTTATCTCTAATAAATCTAACAAGAAGCAGAAAAAAAAAATATTTTAAATATTGGGAGATAAAAGAAAAGTATATAATTTTTTCTTTTATAATCTGCCTAAAACTTTAATATTAAAGTAGTTGAATTTTTCTTTTATAATCTGCTTATATAATTTTTCGCGTTAAATATGTTTTTAGTCCTTTAACTTTTGGGTGTTTTGGTTTTAGTCTCTCTTTCAAAATAAGGTATAATTTAATCTTCAATCTTTTGGAAATTTTGGTTTTAGTCCTCCAAAACTAACGCCGTTAAAAAAACAGTGTCGCATCCCCCGCCGCCACAGTTCGTCCACCACCAGCGCCCCCATTGTCTCCAGCGAAGTCCTCCACTTGCATAGAGTTGTAAAAAAAGATCACAATTAATTAAAAAAAACAAAAAAATTGATTAACGTCGAATATTGACAAAATTCAACGTTAATTTAATATCTCCCAATATGACGTCGACCTCAAATTCGACGTGAAAGGCCAAAAAACAACGACGTTATATGATACTTTTGTACTAGTGATAAAAAGATATTCTATGAATGTTTCCTTTAACCAACATAATTGCCTCTACAAGATTCAACATAACATTTGACCTCGGCTACTTACCTATGAGAAAGTCAATCCCTTCAAGTAACAAATCTTTTTTTAATAAGACTACATGAAGAGAACCCCACGAAGGAAAAAAAAGAAAAGAAAGAGAACACACTAAAAACATTCTCTCATGTTGTCTTTATTCTCTCTCAAGCTTATATTGTTTAAGTCTTTCGTTTTGAAAAAGAAAAGTTCTTTGCAAGTCTTTAGAACTTCATTTGATTGATTTTATATCCTTTTTATGAGAGTTGTTTTCTTTACTTGTATTCCAAAAATATCTATGTTGTTTTTCTGTATATTCAAAAGTGAATCAAAACACTTGTTTGTTTAACTCAATGGAGTTAAATGCTCTAGTCAGTTGTACTAATGTTATACTCGGAGTGGTGAAACTCATTTAATTATTTAGGTTAATTGTAAAACAGGAGTGGTTAGACTCATTTGTAATCTTTGAAAGAATAGTGAAATCCTTTATATATGCCTAAAGAAAAATTGGACATATCTTATTTTAAAGTAAATCAATATAAAAATAAGTTTGTTTTATTATTTTCGTTTCCAACTGCTTTACTAAATGCTTTTAGAAATACCTAACTATTTAACACTTATTGTAGATTATCTAACTCTTACAAAGTAACTTAAACGCAAAAAGTTTTAAAAGTTTTATTCAAGCACTTCTTTTCTAGAGTTTTTTTTCTGTTACAATCATATTTCCTAAACATATGCATGTAAATCCATAAGAGTGTGCCTATAATATCTTCCTGGATAGCTTGATTAAAGGTACAACAAATCCCTAACATATACCTAATAATGATTATGTATATAATACAAAATATTTATGCAACAAATATTTTATTTTTTATTAATTTTAATTTCCAAGCTTTAAAAATAATTGGACGTAGTATTCTTAACTTAAATTCATTAAATTTTTTTACGTGTGAAATAGATTTTAGAATGACATTTAAATTGCTTATACTATATTTTGATATATTTCAGCTCAAATAACAATCTACAATACTATTTAATATGTCAAAAAAATATTTAATTAATTAAAATGACTATATTTATTTATTTTTAAAGTTTAAAAACTAAAAAAAATTATAATTTTACATATAAATTTAATAACTAAAAACATATTTAATTTTTAAAAAAAAGTGATAAATCTCATTCTCATTGTAAGAACTAGAAAATGTATAATAATAATAATAATTATATTCTTTATTAAAAAAGATGAGAGTGAAAACTGAATTAAGTTAAAAATGGAGGGTTTTTATTAAATAAAATTAGTCCTAATACTTTTACATCCAAATACTTCTATTGGGTTTTTCTGAAAAGCTAAGTTCATTTTCTAAGAACGACACTCTCTCTCTAGAACCACTTCTCTTATTGCTCTTTGCCTTCTCTCTACCTCTGCTCCTCACTAAGCCATTGCATGTTTGATTTGGAGGTGCTCAAGTGACCCGGTGCAGAGAGCTTCGCAACCATCCAATTAGATTTTCGTTCTTCATCTGGTAAGTGTTCCTTCCCCTCTCCTTCACTGTTTTGGAACCTAGGACATGAGTTGTATATGCATTTTTCCTCCCCAAGCTATTTTCTTCAAGATATTGAACTCTAAGAACTGTATCCATCACCATTTGGTGATTTGTAGAGTGTCGCGGTGCTCCTACTGCGAAAGAGACTTTGAGGAAGCATTATTGTTAATTGTGTTGTAGAGTTTCCAGGTAAGGGGAGCTAGGTTTCCTCTTTAATTTCTGTTTATTGAACTAGGGCATGCATGATTTAGGGTACTATTAGAAATTGTGAAATAGAGTTGTATGAAACTGCCATGTATGTTGATTTGCTGCATGAACTGGAAATTGTGGTCATGTATGAGTTTATTGATGTGTTAGAAATGTTACTGTGAATTGATGTTGAGATTGATTTGGGAAAATTGTGTTGCTGTGATTAAACTGGTTGAGAGTGCTGTTACGATAGTTACTTTGGAAGGGGTTCAGTGAATTGGAAGAAGTTTAGGTCTTTTTTAAAGGAAGCGAGGGGGTGAAAATTAGAATTAGGGGTCATGGGCACATTTGGACTGTTGGGACATTGTTAATAAGCCTATTGTGACTCAGTAGAATCATAAAATTGGTTAAAATCATGTTCTAAGTAGTAGTTTAAGATTTGGGGCTCTAAGTTAAATAAATAAAGGTTTTAGAGTAGAAATCTAAGCATAAACACTAAAGAAAGGGCTTTAAAAATGTTTAGAACCATCTAGGCAAGTTTGATTAAGTCTACACTAGGATCATTAGAAGTTGGGGAAGAGGTCTAGAACGAATTTTAGGGTGTTAGGTGGCCAAAATTTGCAGAATTTAGCTTCCCTTGCAGACAAATTCGCTTAGCGCACAGGGGGGGGTGCGCTGAGCGAATTATGTGTAGCAGATTGAGTGTTTTTGATGTTTTTTACGTTTTGGGAGTTTTGGACGTCCGTTTTGGACGTTCTTTAGTTCGTTTTAGGGGATTTTAGACCCTTCTGAAGCCATTGGTGAGGGTCTCCAAGCTTTTTAAATTACGTAAGTGTTGGTAATAATATGCTATAAAGAAATTTGTGTTAATAAGTGATGTTTCTGTGAAAATATGTAATGTTTGAGTATGTATGAGTTGTTTTTATGACATGACTAAATATTGTGATATATCGACATGTACAAGGAGGAACTTCTTGCTGATTTTATGTTCAGTATTATGTGTGTATGAATGTATGTTTATATACTTGAATTGAATGACTTGATTGAGGCTGAATTGGACATCTTAGGGTGAGATGACTGTATGTGATTTGAGGAATGTTGTTATTGTTTGTATAATGTTGGGAGCTTTGAAATGGTATATCTATCCCTACACTCAAACCACTGTTCATACTTAAATAGAGAAGAACAGTGTGAGTGGTGAGAGTAGAGGGAGGTTCTCGTCTATAGTCTTTGAGTTTAGACATAGACAAATTGAGGGGACTTACTGTTAGAAGTGGGTTTTAGGCCTAACTCAACCCCACAAAACCGGCTTGTAAGGTGAGGTTTGCACCCCACTTATATATTATAAATTGGCCTTATCTCTAGTCGATGTGGGACTTCCAACACACCCCCCTCACGCCGAGCTATATACATCTCGAGCGTGAGACTAGATATTAATAGGTGGTCCGATAACGGCCCAATAACGGGTGGAACAATATGCCCAAGAAATATCACTAGGATAGGCTCTAACCATAGCTCTGATACCATGTTAGAAGTGGGTTTTAGGCCTAACTCAACCTCACAAAACCGGCTTGTAAGGTGAGGTCTGCACCCCACTTATATATTATAAATTGGCCTTATCTCTAGTCGATGTGGGACTTCCAACACTTACCATAGTGTTGGGGATGGGCCAGCTGAACTATGCAAGTACAAAGACGACCAATAGCTAGACAGTTATACAAATCCGGATAAGTCACGTTGAGTATTTGGTGCATGGTTGATTGGTGTGCCTTGCTTGTTCTTTCATTTGTAATTAAGCATGATGATGTTTATGGATTGTACTATATGTTAAAATGTTTTATTACCTAGCTCACCCTTACTTTTATGTTGTATGTTGCTTGGGGATGCTTTCTCTTACGATGATCATTCACTTGGATGGAAGCAGATGTTGTTGAGGAGGTTCTCTTAGAGCAAGAGTTGGAGGATGCTGATGCTACAACCTAGTTTCTTAGGAGTTTCATCCACTTTATGTTATTTTGGAATACTTTATACGTTTAAGTTTTAAATTTAGACCTCTTTTACTTAAAGTTTAACTTCTGAAGTCTTATTGAATGACTGTAATCCATACTTTAATTGGCATTCTACTCTAACTGCTTTTCAATATTATGATTGATGACGTCTATATATATATATATATATATATATATATATATATATATATATATATATATATATATATATATATATATATATATATATATATATATTATATTTAGGATGTCACACTCATTAATATTATTTATGAGCCAATGTCATCACCAAAATAATAAAGACGAGAAAACCTCGAAATAAAAGAACTAAAATTAACCTAATTTAAGAATATTAAAATAAAATTTGAATACAAGAAATCACTTTCATCGTTTTTTTAAAATAAAGGCTACATAACTCAAAATCTATCATGTATCCTAATCCAAAATATATAGAAAAAAATTAAATTTAATTAAATTTCATATATATATATATATATATATATATATATATATATATATATATAGATAGATAGATAGATAGAGAATGTATTTAATTTATTTATTTAGCATAAGTAGATCGTGTTTTCTTATTATCTATATATGGTAAATGGTATAGACGTTGAACAACCGGCCATAAAATAAGGCCAGACTTCATATTCATGTTGGATATATACACTTAACCAACATGTCCTCATCAATATGTCAACTCACAAAAGTGCCTTCAACATATATGTCAACTCACAAAGGACAGAAGATAAAATAAAACAACCCAAAAATATTTAAAAAAAAATACAGAAAAGAAAAGTTATTTAAAATGAAAAAAAAAATAATGATTTTGTCTATTGATAATAAGTTTATACTAGCAATTTTATTTATTATGTTTTTATTATCATGACTTTAATTATTTATTATTGTAATACTCATAACTAATTATCAAAAGACATATATAATATTCGAAAGAGCTAAAACAGCTGTTAACATGATTTGCAACATAAAATAATTGATTATATTATTTGTTTAAAGAAAATAGTAAGTTACTCATCTTCTCGCATAATTTTTTTCTCAATTTTTTTTTATTGTTTTTTTTTCCTTGTTATTCCACAGTTATAAAAGTGTGTGGAGATTAATTAAATAAATAATATTTAACCTAACGTTACAAGAAAATATTTAAATAATAACTAATTTTAGAGATCAAAAACAATTAGTAAAATGATTAATTTAGATAATAATTTATAAATTANAATTAGTAAAATGATTAATTTAGATAATAATTTATAAATTATAAATAAAGAAGATCTATTTCGTATTTTAGATAGATCTCGTAACAATCCATCCAAGTTATATTTTAAATTATACAATTTAAAACATATACAACACAATTTAAAATATATTAATCATATAATTGAAAACTATAGTTTATTCTAGATTAAAAATAAGAGTATAATTCTATACTAAGAAATAAAAAATTATGAAATTTGAAATATGGTTATAATTATAAAATATTATTTTTAGTTAACTATAATTTAAATTATATAATCTAAAATTCTATTTTAAATTTTATAATACAAAATAATATTTTAGATTAAATAATTTAAAATTATATTTTAAATGGTATAATTTAAAATATAATTCTGAATTAATAATGTCATAAGCATATCTTCAGTCATTTTTCTCTTACGGAAGTCAGAGAAGAAAAATTTGCAATACAAGCTTACAAACATTTGTGTTTTTCACTTTCATAATTTCTTATACATAAATATTTAATTTTAATGAGGTTTATTACTTGAGGTTATAATAACTTTGAGTAAGAGACAAATATAATGGAAATTTTTGAATCCTTTAGTAAGTCAATGAATTTTGTAAGAATTCTCAGAAAAAAAATTGCAATTTATCATTTATCATTTCTTTTTATTTTGCCTTTTTTTTTAAGAATTTAAAAAATAGAATATTAGAGTTAGTAAGTATTTAAAATAATAAGACTAAGTACTATAAAATTTAAAAATAAGTTTAAAAATAAAAAGAATTTTTTAAACTCGTATTATTACTTAAAACACTGAGTATCTCTCTACAACTATTTCTCTTAACTTTCTCTCTAAGAGTTCTAACTCCTCGATCATCTGATTGACGATCAGGAACCTCCTAAGAGATCACGACGGAGTAATCTCTATATCCATTCGATCAATTTCTAGAATAGAAAAAGTAAGTTTCTACTCTTTTTTTCCCTTTTGTTCATAATATGAAAGTAGGAGAAGCGATTCATCATTGCATGCGTTGTATTGCTTCTTCCTCTTGTTCTTTGTTAGTTTGAGGTCCTTATAAAAAAATGTTTAAAGAACAATTATGATGTATTAGTGTATCATATATATACATACAAGGATCCTATGATTCCTCATATATTAAAGGAATGACATCTGCACAAATTATAACAATGTCTAAATTATAGCTAACAGGATATTTAACATATCTTAAGAGTCCTAAGGAGTCATTTCGTTTCCAAATCGGTGTTTCGTAGGTTTTTCTAGAAATTCCTTGCGTTTCAAGCAATCAGTGAGACGTTCTTAGAGTTTGACTGTTCTTTGTGAGGTAAGGTAAGCTAGGTTTAAAATTTTAATTGGTGTTTGTTATTTAGTTTTAGTACTACATGTATATCACAATGGTTAAATTATATGTTCAAATACTTATACTTTGTTAGTGCAATTTAGTAGAAATTTAGTTGTTTGATAGGGTGAATTCTAATATGATACAGTTGTAATGTATTTACTGATATCAATTATGTGTTTTAAATGTATCTTGGATGTTGTAATTGACTGAAATATGTTTGGAGTAATAAGAGACCAAGTCGTGAGTTTTAAGACTAGAAAGAAAGAGAGTTTTACTAAGTGAGTTGGTAAATTAAGTATTGGCATAAGAAAACTGGTAATACAGGTTTGTTATGGGAACAATTGAAGGTTGTTAGAAGCACCGTTTGGGTGGAAAGTATTTTGGAACTAAAGAGGGTGGTCCATGGATGATGGTTGAGTGGTTTTTAGTGCAAATGGGTGGTTTGAGTAGTGAAATTCTGAAATAAGGAGTTGGGACATGTTTGGGAAGTGTGGGGCCTGTAATTGAGTCACTTAGAACTTGTCTCGGCATTTAATTTGTTGCTTTGGTGTATGGAATTGTATAATTGGGTTTAGGTAGATAGTTTGAGATTTGGAGTGGTCATTTCAAGTTTGAGGTCTATTCTTAGATATTTCTTAGTGCCTAAGAGGTTATAGGAAATATTTAAACTTGTGTAGAGGGTTACCAAAGTTAAAATAAGTGAATTTTAGAAGTTGATGCAGCGCTGGACGCCCCTTGAGTGCCCTCTTTTGCGAGAGGAATTTGCTTGAGTGCTCCTAGGCGCCCCGTGAGTGCCACTGCACCAGTTTTGGGTTTTTCAGGTTTTGGAAATCTCAAATTCAAGGTTCTAGATATCAGTTTTGGACGTTTTTTAGGTCGTTCTGAGAGTTTTGGACCCTTTCGGAGCTGTTGATGAGGGTTTCCAAGATGTTTTTCTTGCCTAGTGTGGGTATCAAGCTGCTATGAAGAAAATTTGTGTGAAATCTGATGACTTGTAAAGGTGTTTATAGTTTTTTAATGTGTGATCAATAGTTTTGTGTATTGATATACTATGTGAATGTGAAGTGATTGTAAGGGTTTCAAAGTTGTGAAAATGAGTTCCAATGAGGAACTTCATGGTGTTGGTTTGAAGTATTGTTAGTATGAATGCAGGAAACTCAGTTTTGGGGGTTATCATGACACTTTAATGGTCTTTCATTCTCAAATAGAGAAGATTGACACATGTGGTGAGAGTAACAGGAAGTCTTAGTCTTGGGTGCTTCCAGTATGATGCAAGGTGTGGAACTGACTAACCTTGTGAGTGTGGTAGGGTGAAACCCGTTGACAATAACTTTGCAAAGTAATAGAGGCCACCACAAGTGCACAACCCGCCATAACTTAACATTCATTCTAAATCTGGATAGTCTAGTCTAAGTCTTGGCATGCTTAAGATGTTTGATTTAATTTTTCTATGTGATTTATGTATGATGTTTGATATATTAAAGTATTATATGAATTGTCTTAATATCTACTTTACCCTTTTTTTGTGTGTTTATTGTTATGTTTCTTGTTCTGGTTTTGGCTATGATTATCCGGTAAGTGTGACTAGAGGGTGATGAGGTTTCCTTGGAACATGCGTTAGATGGAGGAATGATTGATATCTAGTAGCTTTAATTAGTTACCTTGTATATTGTTTTATTAATTAGTTTATATATAAAGTTTTTTTATAGTTATTTTGATGACTGTTATAACTTTATAATTTATGTATTTGTTGACTACTCTTATTTTTGTTAAAAATTGTGAAGACTATTATATAATTTTATACTATATTTTGAGATATTATAATCTCCTTTTATATAATTTCTAAAATTTTGTAATTTAATCGTTTCCATTTTTTATATATTTTGAGATATTATAATCTCCTTTTATATAATTTCTAAAATTTTGTAATTTAATCATTTCCATTTTTTATTTTTTCTGCCGGTTGTAGCTCGCATGAGGAAAAAGTAGCGTTCTTTTAAAATAACGAAAATGACTTCAAAAAAATAAATTATTCGAGATCCATTAAAAGTGTTCAAATCATACATTTTGAAGAGATACTGGAAATAATTATATACTATAATTTGTAAGAAAAAAAGGTTTCCAGCGTAATTTAAAATATATTCAAGAATTTTCTTTCTGAAAATGAAATTATTTTAATTTTCTGGAGAAAGAAATTATGAAAGGGAAACAAAAGTCTATTTTGGTTTTCTTAAGTAGATCCACTACCATTGTTTGCATAACGTATATTGGAATAAGTCTATTTGATCTACGTCAAGTATACGTACATAGTTGGGGTTTTAGGCAAATATTTAAGTAATTCATGAATGGATCTTCGAAAAGCAGTCAATAAAGTTATAAGGTTTTTTCAAGAGAACAAAAGGTTTATAAGCTCACATATATAGGGTCAGACTAGTTAGAGATCATAAAGTATTTTGACAATTTTGCAGGATGTCAAGATAGTATAAGATTCATTTCAAGTTACATTTTCATGCTAGTTGGTGGTGTGGTTTTTTTGACTCAATACTAAGAAAACCTGTATAGCTTTATCCACTATGATTGTAGTATTTGTAACATCCTAAGAGACATCAAATTAGGGTATATGGTTGATTTTTGCCCCAAGCTGCATATTATGAAAGGAATTGAAAGACCACTCAGATTATATTATGTTAAAGAAAGAGTAGAGTGCATGGATTTTCATAGAACATTTAAGGACAAACTCGTTGATAATATATCATCTTAATAAAGATCTTACACCCAAGGTCTTTCATGAACATATTATTCATATGAGTTGATTTGCAATAGAAGAATTTTGTTTCTGAAAATGAAATTATTTTAATTTTCTAAAAAGTTGAGAAAGAAAATATGGAAGGGAAGCAAAAGTCCATTTGTTTTTCTTAAGTAGATCCATGACAATTGGTTGCATCCCATACATGGAAATAAGGCTTTTATTTTCTGTACCCCTATAATTATTACTTGTATTGTTGTATTCTTTAAAATGAGCATTCTACCTTTTATTATTTCAACTATGCCTCCTCTTTCTTCAACTTCTACGTGTGCTTTTGTAAACTTAAATATTTTTATAAATCTAATTTTAATTTTAAATCTATATTTTAAAAATAAAATAACTATTTCATCTAATACATAAATACATATACAAAGTTAAATAATATATAAAATAATAAAAATATAATAATATTATAATCTAATGTTGTTAAAGATTAAAAATATATAATATATTATATAAAGTTCAACATTAAAAAAAAAAAAAACTAAAATCGTATAAATCTACATATGAAGTGATTACATCATTTGATATTTTAACAGTTTCTCCAATGAAAAAGTTTAAGATTACATAATTTAGATATACTGTACTAAAAAAGTTTCTACAATGATGATTTCGGAGATAACTCTCGTCTGCATGTCATGAACACACACTACTACGTAGTAAATTAAAATGCAATTGCTATTTTAAGTTTCATAAGATTCCTAAGAAAATGGTTTTAGTCCCTGCACTCTAAAAAGAATATATTAGTCTTTCTATTTTCTGAAATATGATCAATTTTGTTCCTCATCTAATCAAAATGTAATTTGCACTCGTCAAAGGAGAACTACCAGATAATACGGTTATCTATAGTGTTTAGACTTCGAATATATGGGGTTGATAACATATAATAGAAAGGCATGGAACAAGGGCATAATCAAGATAAATAATAATGTTTTATTACAGTGACAAAAGGATGATTCATCTACTGTATAATTACATTGTAACAGAAAATAAAACCAAAAATAATAAATTAGCCGATTGCAAAAGAAATTATCATACCTAACCTAATAATAACAAAAAATATTAATCTTTTATATCTAATATTTTCACATGATAAGACATATATGTCGTGGATGTTCAGTTGGAAGATTCGGAGGTTGTGGAGGTGTCGTAGGTTATGGAAGATTTGGGAGTTACGGAGGTTGTGGAGGTGTCGTTCGATTCACGTAAAACATAGAGGAATACGGTAAACACAAAAAGCACGGATCGGAAAATAACCAAATCAAAGAAATCGAAGGGACCCCTGAAGGAACTCTGGAAACTGGAGGGACCTCGGAAAATGGAGGGATTCCGGAATCTGGAGAAACCCCAAAAACAGGAGGAAACCCAGAGACCTGAGGAATCCCGAAAATCAGAAGAACCCCGAAAAACGGAAAAACCTCGAATACAGGAGGAACCCGGAAAATTGGAAACATCCGAATCGGAGGAACCCCGATAATAGGAAGAATCCGAACCGGAAGAACCCGAACCGGAAGAACCTAAACTAGAGGAACCCGAACCGGAAGAACCTAAACCAGAGGAACCCGAATCAGAGGAATTGAATCGGAGGAATCGAACAGGAAGAATCCGAACTAGAGGAATCGATGATAGTACTTGAGTGTTGCAACGCTTCCATGTAAGAAGCGCAGGAGAAAAGCACAAAAGAGAACCCCTCCTCAGGAGTGAAAAGTTAAAATAAAGATACAAAGGCGGAAGGGGAGAAAGACGAAGTTATAGGCTATAATTACACTGTATATATACAGAAAGGAAAATGTTATTTTGACAACGTATTTTGACACCCTTTTTTACAATGTCAGGTGTTGTGCGTTGAGTGACCATTATTTTTAAAAGAAAAAACCTGAGGGGAAGGGCATTTGAGGAAATTTGGTTGCTGGAAATGAATTGTATTTGCGCCTAGGTTAATATCTCTGGCCACGACAATACAATAGTTATCTCTCTTGCCACGAAACCACCTCTGGCCAGGATTCCGATCTGTTGCGACGCCGAACCACTATTGAAGTTGCACATTCAACTCTCCGATGTTCGTCCGCCATTTAGGTTTTGGGAGTAAGTGTCGAAAGGGGCCAGCATTGTCATCTGTTCTCCAAAGGAAAGGAGGGGTTTTTTTGGCTGTCCTGAAGTTATTAATCGAAAGGTTTCGTTTTTTTCCCCTTCCATGTGTTTGAATTTGTTTTTTGGTTAAAGATGTTGACATGCATAGGCTAGGTCATACACTTCCTCTTGAGCGAAAATTATATAAATGAGCATTGTATTATAGTGTGTTTGTGGTCCCTAGATTTTGGTTGCGATGTTATGGTTTTTATGAATGTTTTGTTATCAATATTGTTGTTGTATGATGGATGTTGTGATGGTTTCATGCTGACTAATACATATGAAGATTCCAAGATTGCTTCCAATGTTGAGCAAGCCAAGATCCCAGTGCAACCTAACACGTGAGCCTATATTAGGTTTATTTTAAATTTGAACATGTTTTCATTAAGAAAAAATTATCTTGCTTAATTTGATTATGTGTACAGATACGATTGTGGAGTAATCATGATGAAAGTCTTCGAAATATGGGATGGAGAAGACAAATATGATGACAAAAGCATGCCTGATTATACTAATGTATGTTGACTGATGAATTTCTAAATTTAAGTCTATATTATAACAATTTGGCCTAATGTAATATTAATGTTCGTTGTAGGAGGAATTG
>NC_028351.1:35062131-35062380 GCF_000741045.1 Vigna radiata var. radiata
CCTGTGTAATCGCTTACAAACAGGCTGTAAGCGATTACCAGGTGAGAAAATGGATTTTGTACCGAAAGTTGATGGCGGCTCCCTGGTTTTTTGAACGCTGCTCCCAATTGGGTGTTGGGGGCTAACATGGTTAGAATTAGGGTACAAGTGTTGAGTGATTTCAAGTGGTGTGTGATTTTCATGACCAATTATCTTGTGTAATCGCTTACAAACAGGCTGTAAGCGATTACCAGGTGAGAAAATGGATTT
>NC_028351.1:35063616-35078242 GCF_000741045.1 Vigna radiata var. radiata
TGTGTGATTTCAAGTGGTGTGTGATTTTCATTGATGCACCAACTTACATCCCAACCCACACAAACCTGTACTTGGTCCTCGTCATAAACATACGCTTCACTTAACTTAAATAATGAATCAAAATTAAATAACACAGGGAATCAACAGCACAATAAAATATCCTTTCCAAAAATAACTTTCATTATTCACAGTCATATTAACTGTTCCAAATACAAGTTTACATTNTTATATAAATACCAAATACTACAATATTACAAAAATGAGATAACTCTCAACCTAGATTTGGACTGTAATCGGTGTAGGGAGTTCTACAGGCTTCGCTTTTGAAACGCTTTCGACGTTGTCCTTCCTTCTTATCGCTTTCATTGCTGTCAAATCCTCCCTCACTTGCAAAATCATTGAAAAAGTCTTCATCTTTAGATTATCTTGCAGTTCTAAAAACCATGCAAATGGCGTCTTCGAAATAACATCCTTGTGCTCCTCACTCAATATTGCATTCAAACCAGTAACAAAATTGGTTTTCATTGAATGACGAACAAATAACTGCAACAAACAAAATAAATTTACATTCTTTTATACAAATAACCAACAAAACTCTCTACACCAAAAACCAATGCAATCCGTTACGATGAACAAAAAATACCATGACCGAAAACCTAAATACGATAACGTAACCAGGATAACGTTCATACCTTGTTTGAAGTACCAATGTCACCAGACGAACTCATGGCTTAAAAAATCGAACAAGTTCGAAGAAATGGAGAAGAGAGTCCGAAGGAGAAGAACGAGACTGCGAAGGAGAAGAACTGCGAAGGAGAGAGAACGAAAATTTGAAAATGAACCCTAGGAGTGAGAACCAACTATTATGGACAGAAGTTTCAGTAAAAAAAAATGAAGTGGGGGCAGTTTCGAAAATTTAGTCTGACCCCCTAAAAATAAGATTTTCATTTAAAAAAAAAAATTAAAATACAACCAATTACAATGCGATACATGGAGTTGTCAAAAGCGTTGTCAAGAACGCGTTGTTAATATATCAGGATCCATACAAAAATGAGAAAACGGATATTTTATTGTGCATTATAATAATAACTGTGATTTTTAGGCTTATTCTATTACTGTAAAATAATGTCTGATTTATAGATATTTTTATTTTTTTTATCCGTTATCACTTCTTTCGTGTTGTTACGTAAATATTATTTAATAGCTTATTTAATTTAATAAATACATTAAATTGACAAAAATAGTAATATACATTTTTTTATTCTTTTTAAAATAAAACTAATTACACTGTATATAACTGAAAATAAAACTAAAAATTACAAACTAACACCGAAAATATAGTAGCAACAACAATAGACCGAGTATGAATTCTTATACTATCTAACCAGGGAAAGAAATCAAAATATATCCTATGAATTAGGTTCTTATATCATATAATTCTTTTAACTAAATATTATTGAAAATCTTATGTGGAGTATTGATAAAATCAAATTAAAATATATAACTGAGTCCAAATTTTAAATTTTAATGTTCACTCCTAACAAATATCTACTCATCTTACATTTCTATTTCATTAACATCATAACTGTAGAACATTTTATTCATCTAATAAACTATTTCATACTATATTTATTTATTTAAAAATTAATATATACTTTCGAGATGTACAGCAACATGAATTATACTTATTAACTTTTTTCGCTGTTTATTCTTCTATAAATTTAATGCAAATAATTAGATATAATATAATTTAGTTACATAAATAAAACATTTTTTATATTTTTTTTAGAATATAGGTATAATAAATCCTAAACCTTAAACTACAAAATGATCAATTTTATCAGGGATTTTTTTAATGTTACCGACAGTTTTAACCTTATCTAAATACATTTTCCACTGTGAATTTTCAGAACCACTAATATTTTACAAGGATTTTTCCAAAACGACCATAGATTTGGGGTTTCAAGAACCACCGCTATTTCTGAGATTTTCAAAACCATTACTACTTGCAGGAGTTATCCAAAATCGCCAAGTCAGGGTTAACAAAACCATCAGGTTTGAATTTGTTTTTTTTTTTTTTGGTATTACAAAAATTATTTGGTTACCATAAAAGATACTTTAATAATAAAAAAACACAATCAAATATTTGAAAATAAAAATAAATATCATTATATAAAATATACTGTAAACATTGCTAATATTGTTAAATATAACTAATTGTTGAACATAAAAAATAACATTATACAACAATACAAATTTAAAAAAAAAAAGTTCAAGAACAATTGCCAAAATTGTTCAATCTTTCACGTTAACTTGACCAATATCCCCTAATTATCGAGCATCAAACATTGTTTCAGAGCCCAAAACAAATACACCCGTTTTTCAAATATTCCCTTCTTTCCTTGTGGCTTTCCCTCTTCAAAATCCAAACAATGAAATGTAAGAAAACAATAAACAAATTGAAGTTCTATTCCAATTCCATAAGAAACTACTACTTCAAAATCAGAGAATACGAGAAAAAAAGATAGCATAAGCTACATGGTTTCAATATTTTATCTTATTCACCTTATTTCCAACAAGAATTTTGATGCTATTATGATTAGGAGAATAAGGCTCGATTTCTTTTGCTTATATATCGATGAGATTTGTAAATGTGTCGCGTTATGTCACATAATAGACTGAATAGAAAATAGAAGGAAAAAAAAGAAAAGGTTATTAGATGCAGACAGTAAAGACAATATTGAAAAAGCATAAAAAAGCAAATATTCAAACAAGCATTATTTTCAAGAACATAGATATAGATAGAATACCAAGAATGATTCCATGTGCACCTCTGTAATAAGAAGCTGCAAACATTTAATAAAAGTTATAATCTGTTGACAACACCTCACCATTGCAATATTTCGAATAAACATAATTCAATTTGCAAATAACAGTGATCAACATGTACCCATAAAGACATAATCTCTGTTGGTTAAACTGAAATAGTGAAGATCAAGAAATCTGGAAGTAGGTGGAACGTTCTTTAATTCCACCATTTTAGTTCAGATAGAAAATATGAGTGCGTTAAGATGGGGAACCTAAATATTTCCATGGTTACCGGAGGTTCTCTTTCGTAAACGCCGGAAATCTTAAAACATAAAATATTTTTATTTTTAATGGATTTTAAAAAAATCACAGGCAATTTTTAGAGATTTTTGCAACCATTGGGTGGCTGGGTGAAGGGAAGAGAAGACTCTCTCTAGATTTCGAACAGCGGTACTCCGACGACAATAATGTGTGCCTGGATGGAGGAGAGATTCTCTCTAAGTTTCGGGTTCTCGGGTTCTCTCTCGAAGCTTTCTTATATTCGAAATCTAAAAAAAGAAAATGATTCCAAAACTTGAAACTCTGTTTCCAATTCCATTATCACGTCATTCTCAACTTTAAAAAATAATTTCCACGTGCACCACTAAGATTTTGACACGTGGACTGGGCCTAAATTTTGTCAAATGTTGTTCAAATATCATTATCCTAAGATAAATAACAAAAAATTGATCTTTGTTGTTTCTTGACATCATGAACGAAGCACTTCATTCTCACTTAAACGGATGGAGGATGAACTCGTGTAAGCACGTAAAAACCTTTAGAAACACCAAAATCAATCGGTCAAGACCTACAAAATACACAACAAAAGTATTTGGAAACACTTTCGCAAGAGTTAACTGAGTAAAAACTAACCTTTGTTCTTGTTCGCACTCGTCTTCAAAAACGAAAGTTCAAGCACAATTGAAAGCACGAAGAAATATTGAGAGTGGGTTAAGTATTTACAAATTTTTACAAGATATATGACATCGAAAAACAAGTAATTCCAATGTCTTATACGTAAACAATGTCCGGATCTAAAGCATTCAACGTCATATGATAGTAAATACTTACACTTGTCCACGAAAATTTCAATGTTTTCGAGAGTATATGACGTCAAAATTCTCATTTTTCCAACCTTTAATTGGCTAGTGAGAAACCAAACAGTCATCACTTAATTCTCATTTTTCCAACCTTTAATTGGCTAGTGAGAAACCAAACGGTCATCACTTAATCCTTACAACTTTCAAAGGGTATATGACATCAAAATATGGAGAATTCTGACATTCTATACTCCTCGAACTGTGTAATGGTAGTTGTTAGAAGTGGGTTATAGGGTAAGGTGAGGTCTGCACCCCACTTATATATTATAAATTGGCCTTATCTCTAGTCGATGTGGGACTTTCAACACACCCCCCTCACGCCGAGGTATATACATCTCGAGCGTGAGACTAGATATTAATGGGTGGTCCGATAACAGCCCAAATAACGGGTGGAACAATCTGCCCAATAAATATCGCTAGGATAAGCTCTAACCATAGCTTTGATACCATGTTAGAAGTGGGTTATAGGCCTAACTCAACCCCACAAAACCGGCTTGTAAGGTGAGGTATGCACCCCACTTATATATTATAAATTGGCCTTATCTCTAGTCGATGTGGGACTTCCAACAGTAGTTGTGATCAATTATTACATTGTTGAGTCCAATGAGCAAATTGTCTGACGAAAATATATGTCTTTTTCTGACTTCTACTTGGTCTGTGGAAAACCAAATTGGTCAGTTGCAAAGTCATACAACTGCATTTACTCGTTTCGAAAGGGTACTTGATGTTGGAATTCCCCATACTTCGACGTTATATACTGTGTAAATGCAATTTTGTAATTGTTTATCACCTTTGTTATGTCCAATGAACAATTTTCGACGTCAATTTGCTTATTGAAAAGAATAAAAGGTAATAAATTCTTAGATTGCTTGTATTCCCACGTGGTATATGACATCAGAAATATCCCCTTTCAATGTCAATTGTATCATTGGACATACCAAAAGTCTTTTCTGATTAGAGTTCATGCCAACATATAAAGTCTTTGTGTTCATATTCAGACATCTAATATATGCATACAAATACCACTTCTATTCCAATGTGTAATCCTTTAAAGTTTCCCTCTTGAACATATTAAGATCTATTTTTAAGTTTTCTTGGAGATGTTTCTTACCTTCATATTTGAGAGCATTTGTGTTCTTTAAATTGCATTTTGATGTCTCTAAATTTCAAAGTGCACATTCATCTTCACAAAACATATGCATTAATGTAGGTAATGAATAGATTTTGAAGAGATGAAGATGTATTTTGAAATCCGGAGATAGAAAAATACAATTTGGAGGATAGAAATGTGAAATCTTACTGTAAAAGGCATCTTCAAAAAACTTAAATTATGGGTCACAATATATTCAGTGGGAAAACTTTTAAACAAATTGACGTCGGAATTTAGCATTTTCCAAAATGGTTTGAGGATTTCAAAAGCGCCATCCATTATTACAAAACTTATGAACAAATGTTAAAAGCATACAAGTAAGAGAAATATAAATTTTGTAAACATGATTTTGTTAAAGGCATCTGATAACTTTCGATCTCTGAATTTCAATAACTCCTTCAAGATTTACAAAAGCTATGCATAAATATAATGAATCAACGAACAAGAAAAACATAACTTTTGTGAACATTAAGGAGCTAATTGAAGAGATGGAATATTAACGATTTGGAAGTTGCAATAATTCCAAAAGCTTTTTAAAGAAGGGAAAGTTTGGTGAATGAATGTGGAGGTTACAAAAGATCCGAAAACATTTTAGACGTTTGAAATTATCTATTCAAACGGTATTTCTACTACATTTCTAAAAGACTTGATTCATACCTCAATATAAGGTCTCGGATGGGAAAACCAACGTTAATTAACATCGAAATTTCCCTCTTCTGATGTCAATTAGTATATGACGTTAAAATTTTGTTAAAATTTTGTTTATTCCAACGTTTAAATTATTACATTTATTTACAATAACGTCATCGATTAATTTTAACATTGACATTTTTCATTTCTGACAATGGCATTTTTTTTTATTAAATTAATGTTTTTTTTTTATTTTTTCCTTTTTTTTCCTTGTTATTTCCACCGTTTTAAAAGTGTGTGGAAATTAATGAAATAAATAATAATAAAATGAATAATTTTTAGCCTTAAATAAAAAATATTTAAATAATAACTAATTTTAAAAACTAAATATAATTGATCAAGTTACTAATTTAAATAATAATTTATAAACTAAAAGTTATTCGTTTCTAAAATAATAACTATTATAAATAAGAAATTATAATTTATGATTAATTAAACTCTAAATTGATAACAAACATTAATTTCCAATATTTTACTTGTTATTATGACATTTATTAAAATAAGCATATCTACTATTTAAATAAACAAAATATCTTCTTTTGAAATAAGCATATTTCCTGTTTTAGATAGGTATGTAACAATCCATCAAGTTATATTTTAAATTATACAATTTAAAATATATACAACACAATTTAAAATATATTTTCAGTTATATAATTGAAAGTTATAGTTTAGATTAGATTAAGAAATAAGAATATAGTTCTATACTAAGAAATAAATAAAAAATTATGAAATTTTAAATATGGTTATAATTATAAAATATTATTTTTAATTAACTATGTTTTAAATTAGATAATCTAAAATTGTGTTTTAAATTTTATAACTAAAAAATAGTATTTAAGATTAAATAATTTAAAATTATATTTTAAATTGTATAATTTAAATATATAATTCTGAATTAATAATGTCATAAGCATATTATCAGTCATTTTTCTGGTTTTCGCTTTCATAATATCTTATACAAAAATATTTAATTTTAATGAGATTTATTAGTTGAGGTTCTATAAAAGACAATTACAATGGAAATTTTAGAAAACTTTAGTAAGTCAATGATTTTCTAAGAATTCTCAGAAAAATGTGGCAACTTATAATTTTTCACCTTTTTTTTTTTTTTCATTTTCTCTCCTTTTATATAATTTCTAAAATTTGTAATTTAATCGTTCATATTTTCTCTATTTCGCTGCCCTTTGTATCTCCCATGAGGAAAAAGTAGCGTTCTTTTAAAATAACGAAAATGACTCCAGATAATCTGTACATTTAAAAAAAAAATATATTCGAGATCCCTTAAAAGTTTTCAAATCATACATTTTAAAGAGATACAGGAAAGAATTATATACTATAATTTGTAATCTGAAATTAATTTGTAATTATTTTAGATATTTTTATTCTGAAATATCCTTTAAAGAGACTTATGATCTTTAAAAAAATGTTTCCAGAGTAATTTAAAATGAAATTATTTTAATTTTCTGAAAAGATGAAAAAGAAAATATTAGAACTGTCAAAATGAGTGATAACCCACGGGTCAACTTGGCCTACCACGGATTCGGACTGGATTAGATTTGAAAAAATTGTATTTTTTTATGTGAGTTAGATTTCAATCTGGCTTATTTAAATCTGGCTCATGCGGGTTGAACCCGTGATGGCTTGAGTTGACCCACCAACCCACCTACCTAATTTTATTTTATTAAAATTTAATTTTAATTTTATGAAAAAATATTTATTATTATTTTTTTCTTGAAAAAATTATTTAAATTTCATATTTTCAAAATTAATTAAACACCCATGTTGGGAGTGAATTTTGAAAGTAAAATTTGTTTATATTTGAATTATAGAAGTTTGTAATTTTTTTATTTAAAAAAAAAATTAATTAAGTCGGGACGCTCTAAAAATATGGAAAGAAAGCAAAAGTCTATTTTGTTTTCGGCGCATCTCCCCAATTCCATCCTCCACCTCCCCATTTTTTTTTTAACTTTTCATTAATTACAAAACTAACCTTTTTTATTTTTTATTTTTACTTTTTTAACCATCTTAATCTTTCGAAACTTTCGAAAACAGCCCCACCTCTCCTTCCCTTCGCATCCATAGCTTGAGAGACAATAATTGATAGGGAAATACTATGCTGAATATTACTCATTATTAGATATTGGAGGTGGTTCTCTGATAAAATCTCCCTGTGTTCACTGCTTCCATGGGTGTCTCCATGACATGTTCGGGTTCTAGTGAAATCTTTGGTACCATCAACTTTGTTTTTCTAAGAGCTTTTCCATCAAACTCTTTTTCTGTGAGATTTATCTACGCCAGGGTATGGGTTATAGAAGGTGTATTCTGGTAAGTGGTTGAAGCAGAAACTAATGGATAAACATTGAGAGTGGAAGGGAGTATTAGAGTATATGGGTTCGAAACTCATTGTTCAGAATCCAAACCCATATGGGTACAAAGGGAAAGTCAGCTGTGACTGCCACTGTGGCAACTGTGACGAAGTGCTTGGCGACTAGAAGGTTGGGATTGAGTGGAGAACCACGGGGACTTAATATAATATAGATTCCTGTAATATATATATATATATATATATATATATATATATATATATATATATATATATATATATATATATATCATATAAGAAAAATACAAATTACGTAAGGTATATGTCGACATTCGTTTCAACCTAAACGAATGTTGACATCAGTTGACGGATAATCAGATCCGTTTAAGGGTGTAGGCTATTTTTAACCGTAAATTACGTACCCGGCGTTCACGTATCTCCTTCCACCACCATGTTATATAAAACTGTGTCATTACACTAATATTGCAAAATATTTAGTGTTGCTTTTTGATTGTGCACTTTCCGCAAGACTCTCTGCAAGTCTTGTGCTTCCATTAAATGCGGAAGATTTTTGCTAAGCTTGGACCACAAGCCTCCAACGTTTACTTCCCATAAGTCTCGGATTCCAGCACCTTCCGCAAGCAAGGTTTGAGGTCTTCAACGTTATTTGATTTCATCGTTGCTTTTCTCTCTCCACAACCACCGAAAGTCTGGTGCCTTGTTGCCAACGTTTTGCAACGTTAATATTNATATATATATATATATATATATATATATATATATATATATATATATATATTCATATAAGAAAAATACAAATTATGTAAGGTATATGTCGACATTCGTTTCACCCTAAACGGATGTTGATATTCGTTGACGGATAATCAGATCCGTTTAAGGGTTTAGGCTATTTTTAATAGTAAAGTACTTACCCGGCACTCACGTATCTCCTTCCACCACCATGCCTTCAACCACACACGATTACGGAGAAAAAGAAGAAGAATTTTGTATTCTTACACCAACGATTCTCACAAGAAAAGAGAGCACAAAAAGAATTTGAAAAACCAACAAGAGCGAGTAGAAACGAGAGAGAAAGAGCATAAGCTTTTTTACGGTAGTGATTAGAATTAAAATTAATCTATAAATTAAATTTTACGTAAGGATATAATAGGAATATAAAAAAATAAAAATATAAATAAAAAAAGAAAGGATAAAAGTGAGATGGGGAGATGGAGGTTCAAAGAGGTAGAGTTACACGGATCAACCCCTTTTGGTTTTCTTAAGTAGATCCATGACAATGGTTTCCATAACATATATTGAAATGAGGCCTTTTACTTTCTGTACCCCTATAATTATTACTTGTACCTCTATAATCTTTAAAATGAGTATCCTACCTTTTATTATTTTCTGAAATATAATCATTTTGTTCCTTATATGATCAAAATGTAATTTGCACACATCAAAAAAGAACTACTGAGATGATATCGTTATCTATACTGTATAGACTTCGAATATATGGGCTTGATAACATATTTAATGGAGTAACTGACAATACCGATAAACCGCTGAAAGAGAATCTGGACCAAGGGCATAATCAAGATAAAAGGATGAAAGAAAAAGTTATTTTTCATATACTATAATTACACTGTAAATACAACAGAAAATAAAATAAAAAATAATAAACTAACCGACTGTAATCTGATAACAAAAAAAATATTAATCCTTTATTTTTCTTCGGAGGAATCGGAAGAGTCAGTGAAGTTGAAGATGTCAGAGAAGTCGGAGGAGTCGGAGATGTCGGAGGTGTCGGTAGTCGGATTCCAAACCGGAGGGATCCGAACCGGAGGAACCGAAGGATTGATCCAAGATAGTGCCAAGGTGTTGTAATACTTCCATGTGAGAAGCGCGGTAGAGAAACGAGAAAGAGAAGAACTCACCACGAGTGAAACAATAAAGAAAAGATAAGAGTGAAATGTGTGATAGGTGTTTAATATGAGTTACAGTGATAAAACCATGAAAGAAAAAGTCATAGACTATAATTACCCAGAAAATAAAACTAAAATTAACAAACTAGACTGTATAACAAACTAAAACTAAAAGAAAAGTAACTTAATATTAAACCTTTATATCTAATAATAAAATAATAAAAAGGTACGTAAGCATTCGAAGTAATTTATTATCTTCTTGAGGGAATATTAAAGAAAAATAATTTTTTAACAATTATTTTATAATATTTTTATAATGTGATGCTTCGCGATTAATTCGTCTCAATATTCTTTTAAAATAAATTTAAATATATCAATAAAATAATAATATATAATATATTTTTAAAAAATGTCATAATTTAATATTAAATCATTTACTTATGTAATGATCTTAGAAACTGTACAGAAGAATTGTACATTTGCAACCCTCTCCAATAATTTGCATAACGCACAAACTCGTTGTGTGAATGCTCAGGTAGAGAGCATCTCGCTATGAGGACTCGTTGTTCGAAACCATTCGCTCAACGAGTCTGCATAATCTGCAGAACAAAATTCTGCAGAATTATGCAACTCAAACAACATTTATCATTTCTAACTATTTTTCCCAACTTCTAACAGCCCTAGATTGTGTTATATACTTAATTACACTTGTCTAAGTGATTCTAAACCTTCCTAACATCGATCTATAGTGTTTGTGGATCAATTCCTACTCTAAAACATCAAATTCATCAACTTTGGGACCTCAATCACAAGCTACCAATTTGAACATGTTTTTGACCATTTGAATGACTTAAACAAGTTACACTTGACTTACCCAAACTGTCCCAATAGGACCAATTGAGCCCTAAACTCCTAGTTCTCATTTTCACTATCTCACTTCTTCTAAATTGACTTTAAACTAAAACCACTTGTGCTTATTCGTAACCAATCACTACTAACAGAGATTTAACACCTCTCATGCATCTAAAACAGTACAATTATCATCCAAACACAGTTCATTCTCATCATTCATCAACCATATATTCAAGAGCAACATTCAATAGTCATCAACCACTTATTTTCTACCAATATACATTTCAATTCAGTGCAACCAGCTCAAGGATCATACAAACACACAACATGCAGATATATAATCAATTTAAAGCACTCTAGCTTCCCTTACCTTAGAGGTAAACTGGCCAACTCACAGAATTACTTCGAATGTGCCTTACACTGCAAGGAAACTATAGAAAAACCTACAGATCACCAAATAGTGATATGAAACAGCTCTTATAACCTAAATTGAGCTAAGAATTAAAGAGAAAAGTCATTGGATACATGCAAACAGAACCGTTGCGTGATCACAGTCCAAAAACGTTCGGAAGAATAAGGGAAAACGACTTACCAGATCAAAAACAAGAACTAATCGGTAAAGATTTTAGCTCTCAACGCTAATATAGGCAGAGAAACGAGAAGGAATAATGTTTTAGAGAGATAAAGTGTTCTTAAAGTAATGAGACACGTTTATAAAATTCTATTTATATTATAAAATTATTTTAAAGTAAAATAATCGGTCTCATTATTTTAACAGATTTATCTACTTTAATACTCTATTTTCTAGGTTCTTATAATTTTCTGGACGAACGATTTATATTTATAAAGTTTTTGAATCTTTTAAAATTTGTTATAAAATATAAAATATTAATAATGATAAAAATTTATATGTCCATTAATAATATAAAATTAATATAAATCAATCAAATGTATCTTATATTTTATTATACTCTATTCATATATTCATATATGATATTAAAAGATATATAAAAATATAATTAAATTATTAAGATTTCATCATATATTCTCTTATTATATATAATTGAGTTAATAAATATGTAGGAAGATATTATTAATTACTTTAGATAAATTATACTAAATAAGTTGTACTATATCTTTTAACATATTTGTTAAATTGGATAGGTATAATTATATTACTTATTACTTATAAATTTCACAATAAAAAACATATTTAATATCAAATATTTATTAAATAAATGATAATGTTATAATTTTAAATCGGAGTATCAAATAATAAATGGATAAAAGTAAAAGTTATATAAAATATTATATAATTATATATAAATAAAATTTTATAATAATGAAATCATCCATTGATTTTTAAAATACTAATGAAATAAAGTTGATAAAATTAAACATACTTTTTTTTTAAATTATGAAAAAAAAAAATTCAAGTTTAAAAATATTTTAAATATCTTATTTTTTAAATTATAATAAAATATTTTTTAATCCATTAATAAAGATTATAACAGACTATTCAAATGAAATTATACATGAAAAACATATTTAATTAATAATAGTTCAAATTTAGACATAAATCTTTTACATTTTGAACTTCTGACATTAAATTTATTATATTATAATAAATAAATATTTTTATATAAAATTAAATTTATGAGAATGAATTAAAAAAGAAAAATATTTATATAAAAATCTTTAAAACAATACTTTATATTATGATAAAAATAAATAAAAATCTTTAAAAAAAATAAAATTATCAAATGTATATATTAGAAGTGATTTAATACAATTGAATAAAATTGTATAATATATATATATATATATATATATATATATATATATATATATATATGTGTGTGTGTGTGTGTATAATTAAAATTATAAAATAAGATAGAGATTATCTTGAAAATAAAACTTTTCAAATATTAAAATAGTTCAACTATTAAGAAAAAATGAAAATTATTTAAGTAAAATTAGTTATTCATAGATATTCAGAACAATGAAGTAGTTTAGAAAAACACATTAAATTATAATTAAATAATATATCACAAGTTCTTTCATTTGAGAGAGTTTCGGAAGTCATCAATTTTATTTTTTTTTTGCAAGAATTTATGTTCAAAGTTTTTAATCTTACGTGCATGAATATCACCCAAATTTATGATAACATTCTAACATCATGATAGACTAGGGATATATGGTTCAATTTCACCAACATAATTGTTGAGATGGTAAAATAGCAACCAATTTCACTTAGTATATTAGGTACATAATAGTATTAAATAAGTGTTGTATTAAAAAATATTAAGATTGTCTAATATTTACTTTTACATTCAATTAGATTATAAAACAAGGTTTTGTTAGATAGATTCAATGTTATTTGTAACTGTTTGGTCATTTGTTATTGAGTCTAGGTGGAGAATTGTTAGTTAGATTTAATAATGGTCGGTTTGTGTGTATGACCGAACGTCGTGTTATTGTGTTTTGCATTTGACTATGTTGTTCGGTCTTTAGTTGTGCTCGGCCTGTGTTCGGCCTTCTACTGTTAATGACCGTTCGGTCTTGGTTGTTACTGTTTGTTAATGTTGCTTTGATTGACTATATATTGTAGTCAGTCTTAGTGTTTGAATTAGATTCAATCTCAAAGTATTATTCAGATCATTTTCTATTCGTTCAAGATGACAGAATCAAGAACCATAGAGGAGCAACTTCCATTATTCAACAAGATTGTTGATGATCTGGAGAATATTGACGTAAGGTTGGAAGATGAAGATAAGGTTGTTATTCTTCTGAATGCGCTTCCAAGAACCTTTGAGCATTTCAAGGATGCTTTGCTTTATGGTAAGGATCATGTGATTACTTTAGAGGAGGTTATGACGTCAATTGGAACCAAGGAGTTTCAAAAGCTTCAAGATTCGAAGGCAACCGAGGAGGTGGCATCTGGGCTAATTGCGTTGAAAGGCAAAGGGAAGAAGTAGGGTGGAAATTGGTAGAAAAAAAAACCAGAAGGTACAAAGCAGGTGAGATGTTTCAAGTGCCAGAAGATTGGACATATCAAGAAGTATTGTCTAGAGAAGGGCAAAGTCGTTCGGTCACAGGAAATGTTGATGTGGCAGAGGCTTCCAAAGGATATGAATCGGCTAGTGTTCTGGTGGCTTCATCTAAAGATTCTCAAAAGAGGTGGGTCATGGATTCTAGCTGCACCTATCACATGTGCCCAGTGAAGGAGTTCTCTGAGAGTCTTGATCAAAAGGAGTATGGAAATGTACTGCTTGGAAATAACAAGGCTTGCCGAGTGCAAGGAGTAGAGTCGGTAAGACTGAAGGTGTTTGATAACCAGGAGATGGTGTTGTAGGATGTGAGGTATGTACTTGAACTAAAAAGAAATTTGATTTCTATAAGTTCATTTAATGTTAGGGATTATTCCACGATAGTTGAAGATGGAGTAATGAGAGTGTATTCTGAAGTAAAAAGAAAGAAAAAATGGAAAGAAAAATAAGAAAATGTTTTTCAAACGTGAGAACGTTATCAATTTGTAAGTTTGTGCTTCTTATCATCAAATAAATATAAAAAATCAATAAAATCACTTTATTGTAAATATAATTATACGTGATTCTAAAATCTAAAAGTGATAAAAAAAATAATAATACTCAAAATTTTCACATATATATATATATATATATATATATATATATATATATATATATATATATATATATATATATATATATATATA
>NC_028351.1:35079526-35091243 GCF_000741045.1 Vigna radiata var. radiata
TTTACAAATATTCTATACTCAATGATACTATTAAAAGACATTCAAGCTAATGCAGCATTCTCTATTACCATTTTCAATAGAATTTGAATAATTTTTTATTGTTATTATTGTTTTCTGTCGACAAGCCATTTTCAATGGACAATGATATTGATATTTGAGAAGGACATATGACATTTGTTTTGCTACCTCTGTTAGATGCAAAAGGAGACTTGTTGGAGTAGCTAGCTAGTTCTACAAAAACATAAATAAGTTAATTAGGTAAAGGACAACCTAAAAAGATTTTTTTAAAAAAAGGAAATTGACAAAAAATAGTTCAATGAATTGATTNAAAATTCGTAAAAGTGATAGCGAAAATTAGTTTGCCTAACTTATTTTTTATATTATTTTATTATTTAATTAGTGAAACACATGTCCAGTTTTATCTTATATAACAGATAAATATTAATTATTTTAATTATTATTAAAACAAAAAATTATTAAATTTATAAAAAAATATTTTCTCAAAAGTAATTCTAAAATTATAGATTTTATTTGAAAAATATACATTTAGTTATAATAAATTCAACTATATTTCGATTAGAGTTAAATCAATAAAGCATAAACTAATCTATTCATCCATCTAGTTTTAAAGAATTTCTTTTTTATAAATCTATAATCAGTATAATATTGATACATTTCCAATTTTACGGTTAGAATTTTAGTTCTTTAAACTCATACATTTTCTTAATGGTTTCTCATCATTTTATAAATTAAGCTTGACGATTCGGACAAAGAGACATTTTCCATGCTAGATGTGATGATATCTGAATTAGAAGTGTTAGAAATATAAATATCATTTTAAGTCTCACTTTGATAGAAACCCTAAACCCTAAAAAGATAGTAAAATATCATGTAAAAGTAAAAATTCATTAATTTATTCTTTTAAGGTTTTAAGTTGAAAATAATATTAACTTTTTATATAATTGATCTCATTATATATTTTTTTTTTAACAAATCCCCGTTTTTATAAACCTAATAAAAAGTAGATAAAAATAAATTATTTAAATATTGGAAGATAAAAGGAAAGTGTGTCTATATATATATATATATATATATATATATATATATATATATATATATATATATATATATATATATATTCTCGTATAATAACAGTGTTAGAGTGAACTAATTAATATTTACGCCGATTGCAATTTATATTAATTAATTAGCAATTAATCACACATATAATAAATCGAAGGTACGATCAATTCGAAGAAAAGAAATGTAAAATTGATAGTAGCAACAGTATAGTTATAGCATAGATTTGCTTCTTGGAATTATGTAAAAGGTTAAATGTGTTTTTAGTCCCTATATATTTGAGCGATTTTAATTTTAGTCCATTTTTAAATTAAGGTACAATTTAGTCCTCCAACTTTAGAAAACTATGGTTTTAGTCATTTTTACCAATTTTTTTTAACTTTATTTGTTGTTTCAAGCACGTTTCATTATAGCAACATTTGGATTATTTACACTGTTTGACACATTTTTGCTTCAATGTTAATTGAGAAACGCGTTTGAAACAACAAATAAAGTTAAAAAAACTGGGTAAGAAGGACTAAAACCAAAGTTTTCTAAAGTTGAAGAACTAAATTGTACCTTACTTTGAAAATAGACTAAAACCAAAATCGCCCAGAAGGATAGGGACTAAAAACATATTTAACCCTATCTAAAATAATATAAATATAAATTAGTAAGATATTTTTATAATAAAATTTTATAAGTTTAATTAAGTTTTAAACTTTTCATAAATTTAAGTATTTTTAATTGATTTTTTATTTAATTTCTTTTGTATATTAGTTACTTTGATTTTTTTTTTCAATTGAGCTTTTATTATTTAATTTTTTTGATTAAGTAACACGATTTTTATCTTATTTCATTTGCTTACTCTTTTTACCTAATAAAAAAATATGAGGTAATGTAACTACTATAAAAATAATACTATAGTTAATATAAAGTGATGAATAATTTTTATTGTTTTCAAGTAAAAATAGATTAGATAACAAAAATACTCTCATCTATGTAGTAATTGAAACTGTCCCGATTCATTATAATTAATGATATAAAAATCATAAAGAACGTGACAACTTATTATCTAATATGTTATTAGTGAAAACAATAAAACTCGATTATTGTTAATCACAATATCATTTTTATATAAATATAGAATCTCATTTTTAAATATGTGAAGACAAGCAAGATAATTGGACACAGAATAGTTAATCAAGAATTAAAAGATAAAAATTCAATTAAAAAACATCAAAATGTTAAATACTCTACAGACCAAAATTTAATAAGAACTAATTAAAAATACTCAAATTTAACATAAATTTGAAATTTAATTAAGCCAAAACTATAAATAATAATTACATATTTAGCATATGTTAGCCATTTTAGCATTATCACAACATAACATTCATTACATGCCACTTAAATTTCGAGAGAAAAAAGTCCTCATTTAGTTGTGTAAATTGTAAATATGTTTTCCATTCTTAAATTTTTTTTTTATAAAATTGAAATCTGTCTATATCTTAAATTTGGATATATTTTTAATAAATTATGAAATATATTCTTTTATATTATTCAAATACAAGGAACATTCATATATAGGTGATACTTACTCTATTTTGGTATTATGGTTAAGACAAGATTATTTAAGCAAATTTTGTTTTGAAGTTTAATAAAAGTGTATAATGGAATAACATAACAAAAACGTCTAGTGAAATAGTGTTTAACAATGTAAACCGTTTAGAATAAAAATGCAAAGTGGTATGCATAAAAAATATCCTAAATACTATAAACTACTCAAACATATCATGTTTAAATATTGATTCACGTATAATACCTAAAAGCCTAGGAGCGTTTAAAGTTTTTAATGCATGTGCGTGTTAGTATTCTCTTGTCTGTTGTGTTGTGTTCTTTTTTATATGCATATCAATATCAGTAGAAAGCTTTATTAAAATGTCAACATCACATCAGAAAAATTTTGAAAGAGATAAGAAAATATTCTATAAATGTTTCCTTCAACCAACATAGTTGTCTCTGCAAGATGAAAACATAACATCTGACCTCATACTAAAAGGCTACCTACTTACGAGAAAGCCAATGCCTCTGAGTAATAATTTTTTTTTAAGAAGAGTATATAACGAGAATCCCATGAAAAAAAAAAGAAAGAGAACACGCTTAGAACATTCTCTCACGCTGTCTCTATTCTCTCTCAAGCTTACATCGTCTAAGTCTTTCTTTTTGAAAAAGAAAAGTTCTTTGCAAGTCTTCAGAACTTGTATTGATTTTATATCATCTCTATAAGAGTTGTTTTCTCTACTTGTATTCCAAAAACATCTTTGTTGTTTTTCTGTATATTCAGAATCAAAACACTTGTTTGTTTAACTCAGTGGAGTTAAATGGTCTAGTTAGTTGGACTAATGTTATATTAAGAGTGGTGAAACTCGTCTAATTATTTGAGTTAGTTGTAAAACTAAGAGTGGTTAGACTCACTTGTAATCTTTGAAAGATTAGTGAAACCCTTTAGGTGTGCCTAAAAGAGAATTGGACATAGCTTAATTTGAAGCGAACCAGTATAAAAATAAGTTTTCCTTATTGCTTTCGATTTCAGCAACTTTCCTAAATGCTTTTTGAAATATTTAAGTGTTTTATTGAAAACTATGTAATCCTTACGTAAGAGCTTAAACACCTATTTGGAACAATTTTTAAAACCTCTTCAAACACTTCTTTTCTAGAGTTTTTTTTTTAACAATTATATTTCCTAAGCATATGCATGTAAATCTATAATATTGTGCCTATAATATCTTCCTGGAGAGCTTGATTAGAGGTGCAACAATTCATATATATATATATATATATATATATATATATATATATAATACAAAATACTTATTCAACAAATATTTTATTTTTTTTATTAATTTTATTTCTAAGCTTTGTTCCAGCTCAAATTCCAACCTATAATACTCTTTAATACACCCAAAAATATTTAATTAATTAAAGTGATTATATCTATTATTTTAAAGTTTGAAAACTAAAATATATCATTTGAGAAAAAAATAATTCAAATTTTACATATAAATTCATTAACTAAACACGTACTTTAATTTAAAAGAAAAAGTGATAAATCTCAATTTACATTAACGTTGTTAACGAGGCAATATCATCACCAAAATAATAAAGAGGAGAAAACCTCGAAATAAAAGAACTAAAATTAACCTAATATAACAATATTAAAATATAATTTGAATACAAAAAATTAGAGCTATCAAAACGGGTAACCCGGCTCGACCCGACCCGGTCCATCACAGGTTGGTCACTTAATGAGCCAACCCAAACCGGCTCATTTTATTAGCGAGCCAAAAAAATTCGAATCCGGCTCGACCCACCACGGGTTGGTGGGTAAATGGGTTGGTGGCCCACTTAATTACAATTTTTTTAAAATAAAAAAATTACAAACTTTCTATAATTCAAATTTAAACAAATTTCACTCCCAAATTTCACTCTCACACATGGATGTTTAATTAATTTTGCAAAATATGAAACTTAAATAGTGTTTTCATCAAAAAATAATAATAAACATTTTTTATAAAGTTAAAATTAAATTTTAATAAAATAAAATTAGGTAGGTGGGTTGGTGGGCCAACCCGGCCCACCACGGGTTCAACCCGCATGAGTCGGGTTTAAATGAGCTGGGTTGAAATCTGACCCGTATAAAAAAATACAATTTTTTCTAACCGAACCCGGCCCGAACCCGTGACGAGCCGGGTTGACCTGCGGGTTGTGACCCATTTTGACAACTCTACAAAAAATCACCTTCAACTATATATATATATATATATATATATATATATATATATATATATGAGTTTTTTTAGTTGAAAAATTTTAGTAGAGTATACCAAGTTTTAGGTTACAAAAAAGTCTTTGTTAAAAAAAACTAAGAGTATTTTAATAATTTTAAAATTTAATTTAAAATTAAAATTATTTATTTGTCGTCTGATTGGTCCACGTGGATAGTTATTACTTTTTATTATATATTTTTTAAAAGGTAATAAATAAATAATTTTAATTTTTTATTTTAAATTAAATTTTAAATTTATTAAAAAACTCTTGAATTTACCGTTAATTTTTTTTAATAGAGAATTTTTTGTAACCTAAAACTTGGTACACTATGCTAAAATATATCAACTAAAAAAAGTTCTTACATAAATTAGCAAACCTATATATATATATATATATATATATATATATATATATATATATATATATATATATATATATAATTTAGTTATTTAGCATAAGTAGATCGTGTTTTCTTATTATCTATATATGGTAAATGGTATACACGTTGAAGAACCGGCCATAAAATAAGGCCAGACTTCATATTCACGTTGAATATATACACTTAACCAACGTGTCCTCATCAATATGTCAACCCACAAAACTGCCTTCAATATATATGTCAACTCACAAAGGACAGAAGATAAAATAAAACAACCCAAAAATATTTTAAAAAAATACAGAAAAGAAAAGTTATTTAAAAAGGAAAAAAGATAATGATTTAGTCTATTGATAATAAGTTTATTTATTAGTAGCAATTTTATTTATTATGTTTTTATTATCATGACTTTAATTATTTATTATTATAATACTCATAACTAATTATCAAAAGACATATATAATATTCAAAAGAGCTAAAACAGCTGTTAACATTATTTGCAACATAAAATAATTGATTATATTTTGTTGAAAAAACACATTTCATAACTTTTCGTGCATATTTGTTTCAAGAAAACATTAAGTTACTCTTTAAGAGGAGGGACCTTCTTTTATCCTGCGGAGCCCCTCAGAAAGTAACCGGCGGCCGGTAGCTCTACTAAGCGAAGAACCGCTCGCTGACTTTTCTTCTTTTTGCGAATAACATGTGCAGCCGCTTAGGAGAAACAAACTATCTTCTATCTATATCTTCTCTCAACTTTTTTTTTCTCAAATTATTTTTTTATTGTTTTTTTCTCTCTTTTTTTCCTTGTTATTCCACAGTTATAAAAGTGTGTGGAAATTAATTAAATAAATAATATTTAACCTAACGTTACAGGAAAATATTTAAATAATAACTAATTTTAGAAACAAAAAATAATTAATAAAATGATTAATTATTATAAATAAAAAATTATAATTTATAATTAATTAAATTTTAAATTACTCGTTAATATTAATTACCAATATTTTATCTACCAAAGAAATTATGACGTTTATTAAAATAGCCTCTACTATATAAATAAAGAAGATCTATTTCGTATTTTAGATAGGTCTCGTAACAATCCATCTAAGTTATATTTTAAATTATACAATTTAAAACATATACAGCACAATTTAAAATATATTAATTATATAATTGAAAACTATATTTTGGATTCTAGATTAAAAAAATAAGAATATAGTTCTATACTAAGAAATAAAAAATTATGAAATTTGAAATATGGTTATAATTATAAAATATTATTTTTAGTCAACTATAATTTAAATTATATAATCTAAAATTGTATTTTAAATTTTATAATTAAAAATAGTATTTTAGATTAAATAATTTAAAATATAATTCTAAATTAATAATGTCGTAAGCATATCATCAGTCATTTTTCTATTATGGAAGTCAGAGAAGAAAAATTTGCAATACAAGCTTACAAACTTTTCTGTTTTTCACTTTCATATATTTAATTTTAATGAGGTTTATTAATTGAGGTTATAATAACTTTGAGTAAGAGACAAATATAATGGAAATTTAGGATCCTTTAGTAAGTCAATATTTTTGTAAGAATTCTCACCAAAAGTTGGCAACTTATCATTTTCCAGCTTTTTTTTTTTTCATTTTGTCTATGTAAGAACTTAAAAAATAAAATATTAGAGTTAGGTAGGTGTTTTAAAATAATAAAACAAAATATTATAAAATTTAAAAATAAGTTGATTAAATAAATAAAAATTTTTAAACTCATCTTGTTACTTAAAACACTTATTATCTCTCTACAACTATTTCTCTCAACTTTCTCTTTCTTTTTTCTAAGAGTTCTAACTCCTCGATCATTTGATTGACGATCAGAAAGCTCCTAAGAGATCACGACGAAGTAATCTCCATATTCATTCAATCAATTTCTAGAATAGAGCAAGTAAGTTTCGACTTCTTTTTTTGTCTTTTGTTCCTAATATGAAAGTAGGAGAATATGTTCATCGTTGCATGCGTTGTATTGCTTCTTCCTTTTGTTCTTTGTTAGTCTGAGGTCCTAAGGGCTCGTTCCGTTTCCAAATCGGTTTTTTGTAAGTTTTTCTAGAAATTTCTTGTATTTCAAGCAATCATTGAGATGTTCTTAGAGTTTGATTGTTCTTTGTGAGGTAAGAGAAGCTAGATATTAAATTTTAATTGGTGTTTGTTATTTAGTTTTAGTACTTGCATGTATATCACAATGGTTAAATTATATGTTTAAATACTTATACTTTGTTAGTGAATTTAGTATAATTTTAGTTGTTTGATTGGGTGAATTATAATATGATATAATTGTAATGTATTTACTTATGTGAATTGTGTGTTTTAAATGTATCTTGGATGTTGTAATTGGCTGAAAGGTGTTTGGAGTAATAAGAGACCAATTTACGAGTTTTAAGACTAGAAAAAAAGGGTTTTAGCAAGTTAATTGACGAATTAAGTATTGGTATAAGAAAACTAGTATTCCATGTCTTTTATGGGAACAATTGAAGGTTGTTAGAAGCATGGTTTGTGTGGAAACTGTTTTGGAACTAAAGAGGGTGGTCCATGGTTGATGGTTGAGTGGATTTTAGTGAAAATGGGTGGTTTGAGTAGTGAAATTCTGAAATAAGGAGTTGGGATAGGTTTGGGAAGTTTGGGGCCTGTAATTGAGTCACTTAGAACTTGTCTCAGCCTTTAGTTTATTGTTTCGGTGTATGGAATTGTAGAATTGGGTTTAGGTAGTCTAGAAAGGGTAGTTTGGGGTTTAGGTAGTTTAGAAATATTTGTTCTTAGATATTTCTTAGTGCTTAAGAGGTTGTAGGAACCATTTAAATTTGTGTAGAGGGTTACTAAAGTCAAAATAGCTGAATTTTAACAGTTGATGCAGCGTTGGACCCCCCTTAAGCGCCTTTTTTGCCAGAGGAACTCGCCTGAGCGCCCCTAGGCGCTCCTGTTAAGAGATTTGGCACTTGAGCGTCCTTTTAGGGGGGATTGAGTGCCACTACACCAATTTCGGGTTTTTCAGGTTTTCGAAATCTCAAATTCAAGGTTCTACATATTAATTTTGGACGTTCTTTACGTTTTGGAGGTTTTGGTCTAGAGTTGTTCGTGAGGGTTTTCAAGTTGTTTTCCTTGTCTAGTGTGGGTATCAAGTTGCTATGAAGAAAATTTGTGTTATTGTGTGATTTCTGATGACTTGTGAGAGTGTTTCTAGTTTTTTAATGTATGATCAATATTTTCATGTATTGGTATACTATTTGAATGTGAAGTGATCTCAAGGGTTTCAAAGTTATGAAAATGAGTTCCAAGGAGGAACTTCATGGTGTTGGTTTCAAGTACTGTTAGTATGAATGTATGAAGCTCAGTTTTGGGGGTTATACTGACACTTTAATGGTCTTTCATTCTCAAGTAGAGAAGATTAACACATGTGGTGAGAGTAACAGAAGGTCTTAGTCTTAGGTTCTTCTAGTATGATCCAAGGCGTGGAACATACTAACCTTGTGAATGTGGTAGGGTGAAACCTGTTGGCAATGACTTTGCAAAGTAGTAGAGTCCACCACAAGTGCACAATTTGTCATGGCTTGACATTCATTCTAAATCTAGATAGTCTAGTCTAAGTCTTGGCATGTTTAGGATGTTTGATTTATTTGTTCTATGTGATTTACGTATGATGCTAAATATATTAATGTATTATATGAATTGTCTTAATATCTAGCTTATTCTTTTTGTTTGTGTTTATTATTATTTTTCTTATTCTGATTTTGATTATGATTATCTGGTAGGTATGAACAGAGAGTTATGAGATTTTCCTAGAGCAGACATTAGATGAAGGAACTGCTGATGTCTAATAATTTTAATTAGTTACCTTGTATATAATTTTGATTAGTTAGTTTGTATATAAAATTTCTTTATGATTATTTTGATTACTGTAATAACTTTATAGTTCTTATATTTGTTGATTACTCTTGTTTTTATTAAAAATTGTGATAATTATTATATAGTTTTATACTATATTTTGGGATATTAGAGTCTCCTTTTATATAACTTATAAAATTTGTAATTTAATATTTCACATTTTCTTTTTTTCTGCCGGTTGTATCTCCCATGAGGAAAAAGTATCACTCTTTTAAAATAACGAAAATGACTTCGGAAAAGTCTTTACACTTAGAAAAAAATATTATTCGAGATCCATTAAAAATTTTCAAATCATACATTTTGAAGAGATACAAAAAAGAATTATATACTATAATTTGTAATCTGAAATTAATTTACAATTATTTGAGATATTTTTATTCTGAAATATCCTATAAAAAGACTCGTCATCTTAAAAGAAAAAGGTTTCCAGAATAATTTAAAATATATTGAAGAATTTTCTTTCTGAAAATGATATTATTTTAATTTTCTGAAAAGTTGAGAAAGAAATTATGAAAGGGAAGCAAAAGTTTATTTTGTTTTTCTTAAGTAGATCCAAGACCATTGTTTGCATAAAATAAATTGAAATAAAGCTTTTACTTTCTGTACCCATATAATTCTTACTTGTATCTCCGTAATCTTTAAAATGACCATTCTACCTTTTTATTATTTCAATTATGCCTCCTCTTTCTTCAACCTGTACTTGTGCTTTTGTCCAAATATAGAGATAAGATTTTTTTACTCCTTGTGAAAAACCAGATTACATATTTTTAAAATTCTGATCCAAAATTGTAAATTCAGATCCAAATTTCAAATTGAAAATCCAAATCTATTTCTAAATTTAAATATTTTTATAAATCTAATTTTAATTTTAAATCAATATTTTAAAAATAAAATAACTATTTCATCTAATAGATAAATACATATAAAAAGTTATATAATATATAAAATAATTAAAAAAATATAATAATATTATAATTTAATAATGTTAAAGATTAAAAATATAAAATATATTATATAAAGTTTAACAAAAAAAAAATAGTATAAATATCCATACGAAGTAATTACATAATTTGATATTTTTAACATTGAACACTATTAGAAACCCTATTCTTATATTTTTGAAGATATTAAAGTTGTAAAAAAAGTAACTTTACGACGACTATGCTTAGAGATTCTTCTTCCATTAATTGTAGCCTTGAGTGAACAAATTATTGAATAAGTAAAATTTTACTTATTACTTTATTCCATATGATTTAATATTTTCTTAAAAGGCGGATAAACTTGATTAAATTAGAACAGTATATGATATTCGTAAATAAATAATTGTTTAAGTATATAGTATTATGTTGATATCTAATTACACACAAAAAGTTTAAAAAGTAAACAAGTATACAAGGTATACAACTTAGGGAAAATATTTTACAAAACCAAATAAATCAACAATTTTTTGGTTTTCTAATACCAATATTTATCGATCATTAATGTAAGTTTTTCAAAATAGATTTATTTAGGGAAAATGATACTTTAATATCAATTTTTTGATACCATTTTGACACGTGTCAAAATGTGGTTGGACGATTTCAAATTAAAAAAAAACCTTGGTTTCTTTCTTTGCCTCAACTTTTTTTAATTTAAAATCGTTTAACCGTATTTTGACACATGTACAGTGTATGGTGTCAAAAATTGGTGTTAAAATATTATTTTTCATTTCATTATAAACAACGTCTGTATTGATAATTCTTTTGCCAGATAATTTTGTTCAATTCTTCATTTTGACATTCACAGTTTCTAAGATCATTACAAAAGTGAGAGGTTTAATATTCTTCTTTCTATGATCTTTAGATCTGTGGACTCTATTTTTGTTGGAACTATGTTTTCGGTCTGTTAGTTTGTTATTTTTAGTTTTATTTTCTGTTATATATATATATAGTGTAATTATAACCTGCAACTTCATCTTTCATCCTTTTATTCACTCTTTCCGCCTTTATCTTTATTTTACAGTTTCACTCATGAGGAGGTTTTCTCTTTTGTGCTTTTCTCCTGCGCTTCTTACGTGGAAGCGTTGCAACACTCAAGTACCATCAACGATTCCTCTAGTTCGGATTCTTCCGGTTCGATTCCTCCGATTCAATTCCTCTGATTCGGGTTCCTCTGGTTCGGGTTCCTTCGGTTCGGGTTCTTCCGATTTTCGGGGTTCTTCCAGTTTTCGAGGTTCTTCTGATTTTCGGGGTCCCTCCGGTTTTAGGGATCCCTCCAATTTCCGAGGTTCATTCAATTTCTGGGATTCCCCGAGGGGTTTCTTGGTTTATAACGTGTTTTCTTTCGTGTCCATTCTTTATTTGTCTGCCTGTTCCATCTTGCTTATGGATTTCGCAGCCCGTTGGCTCGACAGAAACTACCCAGACCCCAGATTCAACTGGCTTGTGTTTTCCATTGACTCTCTAAAATCTCCTAAACCCCCTGTTTCGGGTCTCCGGGTCTTCCTCTACAATTTGGGAATCTTCCCTAGTTGTCC
>NC_028351.1:35091814-35100284 GCF_000741045.1 Vigna radiata var. radiata
TCTGAGCACTTTCTTGATCTCAAGGGCCGGACGTCCATCCTGGTACGGAGATCGGACGAGCCCAAAGGTGGTTTTACTATCACCTATGTCCCCCCGGTTGCCGGGCCGGACGTCCTTCCTCGTACACTTCATGGTTTGCTGTCAATGTCCCCCCGGTTATACCGGGCCGGACGTCCTTCCTAGTACAGAGGCCCCCCAAGCCTGAAGTGACATAGTAACTGAAAGGCTGGAAGTGGGGTGAGACGGTTGCGCTTTTTGAGGGTGGAGTTAGGCGGGAAAGGACACGTGTTCTCCTGTCATTGATCATGTCAAGAGGTGGAGCGAACCGTCGCGAATCTGGGCCGTTGACGTGATTTGAATCTAACGATGGATAACGCACAAGGGTGTTCAAAAATAGGCTATAAATAGGGGTAGGGTAAAGGTGGCTGTCCACTCTTTACTTCTCTCTTTTTACTGCTTCAGAGTTTTGATCTCCAGGTAATAAATGGCCGCAGTTAGCGTGTACTCATCGGAGGAGTCGTCGGGTCGCGGTGGCGGAGGCATGGTGGGAGGGGCGGGTGATCCTGTGGAAAGGGAACAGGTGGAGGTTAGGGTCGTGGATGCTTCGTCTCCAAGTTCGGTTTCCTCTTCGTTTCTGGACGCGCGCCCTGCTGAGAGCTCGGTTCCGCCCTCACCTGAGGGGGATAGGCTGATTAGCGGTTATGGCATATTTCTTCTCAAGGGCGGGGTGCGGATTGATCGCGAATCGGCTGAACCGGCTGGTGGATGGCCTCGTATTCGGGGTTATCGGTGGGCTTCCCCGGAGGTGGGTGAGTTCACCTCAGACTTTGGGACTCATGATGAGTTGGCGTGGTGGGCGAACCGGTCGTACATCGCTCGCGATGTTGAAGACGCCCAGTTATTCCGTCTCGGCGTCAGTCATCCTAACGAGCGTGTATATCACGGGAAGGGTTCCAGCACTGAGGACTTCTTTTTCGTGTATACGTACATGTTTGAGCAGATGTACGTTAGAGTGTCGTTCACGGAATTTCAAGCCTCCGTCCTAAAAGAATTAAGAGTCGCCCCGACCCAACTTCATCCGAACGGATGGGCGGCCATGCAAGCCTTCACCTCCTTGTGCGCGGCGGTTGGTGTAGCTCCTATGGTCCATGTATTTCTTCATTACTTCAATGTTCGGCCTTCCCCTCGACGAGGATGGGTGTCCTTATCTTCTGTACATGATCGTACTCTTTTCAAGCCGTTTTCGGATTCTTTCAAAAATTTCAAGACGAAGTATTTCAAAATAATTATCAAGGAGTCCGGCAAGTCGGAATTCTTTGATGCCAATGGCACCCCTCGGTTCCCCTTTTATTGGACGGAGGATCCTCCCAAAATAAGGGCGTATGGCGTGAATCGCCTTAATAATTTGGAGCGTGACGCCGTTCGGATCATAAAGGACCTGCCCCGCCGCCTCAACGCCCGCGGCTTCGTCGACTGCCTCAAATACGAGGACTATGATCAAATTGCCTTTGGTATGCTTATGGCCGGTTTGGCTTTTTTAAGTTCCTTTTTGACTTAGCTAAATTCTTGTCTTCTTTTCAGGCTACATGTCGCTACCGGAACCTCGCCAATCCGGATGGCTTGCGTCCACTCAACGACGCAAGGGTAGCACTTCGAAGAGCGTAGCTCCACCGTCCGGAGCTTCCAGCCGGGCCACATCAACTGGGATTCCTACTGGGGTTCCCGTGACGGTTGCGGCGGCTCCCGTGACCATGGTTCAGTCTGAGTTGTTGGCCGGTTCCGCTCCAGAGAAAACTCAACCGGATCCCGTCCTTGTGACTCTTGTTAATTCTTCTGAGTCACCTCAGGATTCGATCGTCCCTCTGGAGCGGAAGCGTAAATCGAAGGAGGGGGGAAAATCATCCTCCAAACGCCATCGACGCAGTGAGAGCTCTTCACTCCACCCTTTACCGGCCGGCGTTTTCGATATCGCCTTCGACGTGGCGTCGAGGGTAGAGTCTCGGCCAAGCGCCTCTCAACTTGCAATCCTCGAACCATTGTCAGAGGAAGAGTTACTCGGGGCGGCCGTGGAACTAATGAGCCGGGGCGTTATGTTAGCTCGCAGGGCTCGCGAATCCAGCAAAGGTCGAGAAGGTCGGGAGCTGTTGCGCGAGCTGGCGGACGAACAAAACGTGTCCGCTGGACTCCGCCGCCGCATTGAGATGTTGTCTAAGGAGCACGAGCATTGCTCTGAAACGCATTTGAAGCTGCAGGCGGACCTGGACGTCGCGAACACTAAATTGGCGGCCGCGACCAAGTCCCTTTCGGATGCGAAGTTGGTGGAGGACGGCTTGAAGGAGGATGTGGAGAAGGAGAGACTGGAAGTTCGTCGCTTAGCTAAGAGGGGGGGTGAGTTGGCCCAGCAAAGTGAACGATTGTCCCAAGATCTCCTGAACGCCAACACCGACAAGAAACGCCTCGAATCCGAACTGCAAAGTGCGAAGGAGGCCTTTGAGAAACTGGATGCTCAAGTGATCGACGAGCATGAAGAAGGTTTCAATAAGGCTCTACGTCAAGTGCAATATTTGTTGAAGGTGGATCCGGTCGGTGTCGGGTTCGACCTGTATAAAGACGTTTATCGAGGCGAGATGCGTCCCGTAGAAGGGGTTTTGAACTAGGAAACCATTGTTGGGATGGACGAGGGTCCCGTTGTTGAGGTTGATAAGGAAGCTTAGTGTAGGATTTTACATTATTATTTTTTGGGTCCGTGAGGTCAACTGGCAAACACTTAGGCGTAGCTGTTGTTTGCGTGGTCGACCTGTCCGGCTTTTGTGGAATACCTTTTGTTATAATGAATTTAGTTAACGTTTACTCGTCATATAGTTATTTCGTTCGTAATCGTCGTTTTTTGTTTATTTTGCTTTATTATCGGCGCGTACTGATGTGCTCAGAACGACCTTTTTGCCGGGACGGGTCCCTGGGACGGATCCCGTAAACTTGGCGGGACGGATCCCTGTTAGGGACGGATCCCTTAACTTGGCGGGACGGATCCCTTGATTTTGTCCGGCCTATCCGGATGTATCGTACTTATCGAAATACAATCAATCTTGGCTGAAGACTTTCATTTAGAAATTCATAGAAGAAATACATCGGTCAAACGTGACTAACTGAAATAAAATTTTAAGTGTGTTGCATTCCATGTGTTGGGGAGGACCTTCCCATCCGGTCGGGCGAGGCGATATGCTCCATTTTTCAGCGTCGCGATGATTTTGAAAGGGCCTTCCCACTTTGCTGCTAATTTTCCATGTTGGGGGACACGCCTGGCTTCCCCGGCTTTCCGCCAGACGAGGTCGCCCTCTTGAAATTCTCGGGGGCGGACCTTAGTGTTATATCGGCGTTCTATCAATCGTCGACACGCCTCTGCTCTGAGTGCTGCCCGGTCACGGCGTTCGTCAATGGTATCGAGCTCCACTCTTAGGACCTCGTCGTTTATCTGCATATCATCCAACCCTCTGCGCAATGACGGTTCACCTAACTCAACCGGGAGCATAGCATCAACCCCATAGGTCAAGTTAAAAGGAGTTTCCCCCGTGGTTCCGTGTGGCGTACATCTATACCCCCACAACACTTCCGGGAGCTCTTCTACCCACGCCGACTTTTTGTCTCCCAACCTCTTCTTTAATTCTGCCACTATGGTTTTGTTGACGGCTTCAACCTGGTCGTTCGTCTATGGATGCTCCACCGAACTGGTGAGGTGTTTGATGCCCAAGTTCGCATAGAATTCTTCCAATTTCTTATTGATGAACTGTCTGCCGTTATCTGTTATTATAACTTTGGGAAGACCAAATCTACATATTATCTTCCAACAGAATTTCTGAACCTGCATGGCGGTGATGGATGCTAGGGGTTCGGCTTCGACCCACTTGGTAAAATAGTCTACTGCAACTAGAAGGAATCGCTTCTGTCCCTGGCCTTGGGGGAATGGTCCAACGATGTCCATGCCCCACTGGGCGAACGACCATGGGGAGGTTATGGAATGAAGTGTATGGGGAGGAACTCGTGTGTCGTTGGCATGCGCCTGGCAACTGAGGCATCGTTGCGTGAACATTCGGGTATCATCCTCCATGGTCGGCCAGTAGTACCCGGCCCTTAGAATGCGTGCTTTTAACGTTCTTCGTCCGTAGTGGAAACCGCACACTCCATTATGGAGTTCGTCCATTACGTATTGAGCCTCCTCCTGTGATAAGCATTTCAGTAGCGGAGTGGAGAAGCCCCTCTTGTATAAGTCGTCTCCAATTATTACAAACCGGGCGATCTTTTTTGAGTCAGACGAATTAACCGATTGTCCGTCCTCTTGCTTCTTTATTAATCTCCTTATCTCGTCCCGCCAGTCGCTGCCGGTCGATGTTAGGGCGTAGCATTCTACAGACTGCTGGAGTAAGACCTGACAGATAACGGTTGTGAGTTGGCCTTTCTCTTTGCCAGAGCTGAGCTTCGACAGCATGTCGGCCCGTGTATTCTGCTCTCGGGGGATATGTTGTATTTCCACCTTATCAAAGGTCGCCGCCAAGGATGACGCCCGGTGAAAATACTTAAGTAGGTGGTCCTCCTTCACCTGAAATTCTCCATTCATTTGCCCCACGACCAATTGTGAGTCTGTCCGGCACACCAGGTTTCGCGCTCCCATGTCCTTGGCGAGTCCTAATCCGGCCACCAATGCTTCATATTCGGCTTGATTGTTGGACGCTTTAAACTTAAATACCAAGGAGTATTCGAGTAAAAAACCGTTCGGTCCTTCCAGGACGATTCCTGCCCCGCTGTTCTGTCGTCCGGATGCTCCATTGACGTACAAACTCCACTGGTCGCTTCCGGTTATCGGTAACTCGGCCACGAAATCGGCAAGATGCTGGCCTCTAATGGAGCCCCTTGGTTCGTATCGGAGGCCGAATTCCGATAATTCAACGGCCCATCCTACCATGCGTCCGGCTAGGTCGGGCTTCCTGAGTACTTTGGCCACTGGATGATTAGTTCTAACCACCACTTGGTACCCTTGAAAATATTGGCGAAGCCTTCGGGAAGCATGAAGGAGTGCCAGAGCCACTTTTTCCACCTGCTGGTAACAGGTTTCTGTTTCCTGAAGTGTTCGGCTGACGAAATATATAAGTTTGGGGGATGGTTCTTCTTGCGTCAGGACGGCGCTGATCGCCGTATCCGAAACTCCCAGGTATATTTGCAATTCATACCCTGATATTGGTCTGTTCATAACGGGGGGGTTCATTAGGATCTCCTTTACTTCAGTAAACGCTTGCTCACATTCTGCGTCCCATTTGCCCGGCGCGTCCTTTTTCATTTTCTTCACAATCGGCCGAATGCGTTCAGCTAGCTTTGGGACGAATCGGGACAGCGCCGTTAACCGGCCGACCAATCTTTGTATCTCCTTGAGTGTACCGGGGCTTGGCATTTTCAACACAGCTTCGCACTTATCGGGGTTGGCCTCAATTCCCCGGGAGGTGAGCATGAAACCAAGGAATTTCCCTCCGGCCACGCCGAAGGTACACTTAGCTGGGTTCAATCGCATGCCATATCTCCTGATTTAAGTGAACACTTCCTCTAAATCGTGTAAATGTTGCTCCTCGTCTGAGGACCGAACGACCATGTCATCAATGTAAATGTCCATGCACCGTCCCATCTGGCGGAGAAGACCCTGTCCATCAACCGCTGGTAGGTGGCACCGGCGTTTTTCAGGCCAAAGGGCATCACTTCATAACAGAAGTTGGCCCTCTCCGTCATAAAGGCGGTCTTCTCCCGATCCGGCGCGTACATAGGGATTTGGTTGTATCCGGAATACGCGTTCAAAAAGCTCAGCATTCGATGCCCGGATGCTCCGTCAACCAACGCATCGATGCTCGGGAGTGGGTAGGAGTCTTTAGGGCATGCTTTGTTAAGGTCAGTGTAATCCGTGCACATCCGCCACTTGCCATTCAACTTCTTCACCATGACCACATTGGCTAACCACGTGGTGTAGGTGATCTCTTTGATGAAACCGGCTTCACATAACTTCCGAGCTTCCTCATTTATCGCTTTCCTCTTCTCTTCCCCCATTCTCCGTTTCTTCTGGGAAATCGGCCGGGCGTTTTTGATCAGCGACAACTTGTGGGATGCGATGGATGGGTGGATACCAAGCATATCCGCCGCTGTCCAAGCAAAAAGATCTCGATTTCTCCACAAAATGGTTCTCAGCCGCTTGTCTGTCCCTGGTTCCATCCCGGTGGCCATAGACGTGGTTTGAGAAGGATCCCGTCCGACTGATACGGGCTGCGTTTCTCCCACAGGCTCCAGGCGGTCCTCCGTATTAGTTCGCGGGTCCAAATCGGCCATGGCTACCTCCGATCTGGACGATTTCCTTCGGTTCTCCTGAGGGTATATTCTTAGATCGGCCGCGTAACATTCCCGGGCAATTTTTTGATTTGCCCGTATGGTACAGATCGTTCCTCGGTGAGTTGGGTATTTCATGGTTAAGTGCGGCGTGGAAACTATAGCTCCGAAGGCGTTCAAACACGGTCGTCCCAGGAGGACGTTATAGGCGGTGTTAGCCTCTACCAGCAAGTACCTTATCTTTATCTCCTCGCTGTCCCGTCCAGTTCCCAGACGCGTCCGCAGATCAACATATCCCCTTGTGTCCACCCGCTCCCCGGCGAAACCGACTATCTGCTCGCTGTATGGTACTATGAGATCTTCTTATATGTCCATCTGGGAGAATGTCTTCCAATAAAGGATGTTGACCGAACTCCCCTGGTCGATGAGCACCTTGCTAATTTCATAGCGGGCGACCTCTACGGTTATCACCATCAGATCAACCTGATCCGGATCCGGTGCATGAAAATCTTCGTCCGTGAAGGTGATGGGGGGCATGGTTCGCTTCGGGACGTCGACGACATGTATGGAGCGTAGTGTCCGAATGCTCCTTTTTCTAGCTGATGAGGCAGATCCCCCGCCAGCGAATCCTCCTGAAATTGTGTTGATTATGCCCCTCAACGGTCGCCTTCTATCCCCGTCCCGACTGCGACTCCGACTTCTCTCCCACCGGTCGTCCCGCGCGGGCCTATGACCCCGCGCACTTGCGTTTCTTTCCTGCCGTTTAGGACTCCTGGGCCTTTGGCTTCGTCTCGGGCTCGTTTGCCTGGGACTGGACGACCTCTCGGTATACCGGTCTGATGCACTTATCTTAATGTACCTTTGCAAGCGCCCTGCACGGATTAATTCTTCGATTTTATCCTTGAGCGTAACACACTCCTCCGTATCGTGCCCCGAATTTTGGTGGTACAAACAACGCTTGGTCAGGTCTGCCCCTGGGGGAGTCGGACGTTTCATGGGAGTCTGTATAATCTGCGTGCTCAACGCTTCCTGCAATATCCGGGCCCTAGGAGCGTTGAGCGTGGTATACTGTTGAAAACGCGGACCTCTCGGGCCCTCTCAATTTTTCAGCCCGTTCCGACTTCCTTGGCCATCCATCTTCTTTCCATCAGTCTTATCCATCCTAGCTTCCTGAGCATCTTTCCGGTATTGTTGCTTCATAGTTTCCACCCTGGCTTCATCGGCCGCTCGCTGTCTGAGTTCCTCCATCGTCCGGGGAGGAGTCCGACAGATACTGTCCTTAAACGGTCCCGGTCTAAGGGCCGGCATGACGTACTGGAGGGCGAGCTCCAAACTGAGTCCCTTTACCCTTCGTATTGTTTTTTGGTATCTGTCCATAAAGACTTTCAATGATTCCTCCTTCCCTTGTCTAAGATTCATCAAATCCACTATTGTCACGTCTTCCGCACTACATGCAGCAAATTGTTTCTTGAACATTTCCCCCAGACTTTTGAAGTTCTCAATAGAATTGACGGGCAGTGAGTTGAACCATTCTAAAGCTTCTCCCTCCAAGGATAAGGAAAACGCCCGACACCAAATAGCGTCACATCCAGTTCGGAAGGTCATGGCATTAATGAAAGACTTCACGTGGGCGGTCGGGTCAGACGTCCCGTCATACATCTTAAACTGGGGAGGTACGAACTGCTCCGATATATGAACTTCCATAATCTCACGCACGAATGGCACCATGGTGGTTGTCTCCTCGACCTTAACCAGTGATCGGCTGTCTTTGTTCCCGTTCTCCTCTCTCCCGTTCGCATGAGTGCTGCTATTTTCCTCCTCCAAGGGCGTGCGCTTCTCTCCCGCTCCCTCGCCCTGTTCCCTTCCTTTTTCCCCGTTCTTACTCTTTGCGATTTGGGCCAGACATTCGGCCCTGACCGCAGCCATCTCCTCCTCATGCTTCCTTTGCATTTCCATCATCCTTTGCTCCATCAACCTCAATATCTCTGACTGGTCTTCGGCATTAGTATTTCTCGTGGTCACCATTGGGTATAATCCTTCGGCCCCACGGTGGGCGCCAAAATGTTTCGGGTCTCCGGGTCTTCCTCTACAATTTGGGAATCTTCCCTAGTTGTCC